>NC_051155.1:169579524-169782499 GCF_013339745.2 Dermacentor silvarum
AGAGAAGGGAGGAGAGGTCGGCCTGGAGAGCGTGTCTCTAGCCTGCTACTCCTCACTGGGGTAAGGGGAAGTGGGAGATACAGGGAGAGGTAGGTGGCAGGTGATTATGATATCGTACAATGAGCTACTATTTACACATGTTGTCCAATACGCGGTTGTGCACTTTTCGCACACTACACGCAGGAGTAGTGTTGTCCACACAAAACGTCATCGCACAAACACATTTCGTACACTGCACACTGCACAGGTCCTAGAGACGACCGTCTAAGCCCATTTCACACATAAAGTTCAAAAGTGATATTATGGTGCGCTGGGCATGATCAATGCTTCTCCACGCGCCTAAAACCTTTGCGTCCGAAATGGGGCGGGAGTCCAAACAGTCAACACTACGATTTAGTGTCCTTCACTCGGCCACATATTGAAGGCACACGCAAAGTATGTGGTCTATTGTCTCGGTTGGGTCACTGGGTATGCCCGACTGCACATACCTACATACGGTTGGGTATGTGCAGTCGGACATGTGCCACTCTTCATTAAGCCTCTTTGACGACAACTTGGGTAACTGTTGCTCACGACCGCTAACAGCAGGGAGAGCTCGAAGAGAAAGGAGTCTGTGGACGTTAATGCGATTAACATCAGACATCACAATCACCTGCTCAGCCATATTACGTTCACATTGGCCACACTGGCCAATGCTGCAAGCGGCAGCGGGAGATCGAAGAGGAAGAAGACTTCGTCTGGCCGCATGCACACTGCATACGAGGTATTTCGGTACGAGCCATGTTTTGAGGCAACAACAACATTTCGGTGTTGGCAATACGGTGTGTACTCAAATTTCTTCAATGCTAACCACATTAACGTCGATGTTCATTCGTGGGATAGATCCTGCCATTTTTTTTATAACTAGGGTTCTGTCGTGGCATTCGGGACAGTTTGCAGGGTTAAGTAACCGTGAATGGTCTAACCCTACTTTACGCATCTCGCAGTGGTGAACGTGAAGGACAAGATCAAGACACTGCGCGACTACTTCGTGAAGGAGATGAAGAAGGAAGAGGGCTCGCGCACGTCGTCGTGCTCCTACATATCCCGATGGGAACACTTCAAGTGCTGGGAGTTCCTGCGCGGCACCATCAGTGTCGACACAAGCTCACAGCCGGCCGGTGCCGCCGACATGTCATATCCGGTGAGTGACGCGCCACTTGTGCGATGTACCGAGATTACAGTTATCGGGGTGGAGTCTAAGGTCAAGTTAGATGCCACGCAAAGGAATAAAAATAAAATTCTGGGGTTTCACATGCCAGAGCCGCAGTATGAGGCACGCCGTATTAGGTGACTTCGGGTTAATTAAGATCACCTTGGGCTCATTAACGTGCACCCAATGCACGGTACACGTTGTTTTTTTTTTGCATTTGGTATGCATCTAAATGCAGCAGCCGCTGCCGGGATTCGATCCCGCAGCCTCGGGCTTAGCAGAGCATTACCAAAGCCACTACGCCACCATGGCGGGTGCAAGAAATTTGCTAGCTAGCTAGCTAGGCATGTCATGAGGACTACGGCGCACTAGTGGGCG
The DNA here is from genome assembly GCF_013339745.2 of Dermacentor silvarum. NCBI lineage: Eukaryota > Metazoa > Arthropoda > Arachnida > Ixodida > Ixodidae > Dermacentor > Dermacentor silvarum. The sequence goes on from NC_051155.1 coordinate 169,581,095, forward strand.
AGGACGAATAAGGGTCTAACTGCACATTAGGATTGAAAACTTAGCAAGTTAGCCTGGCAGCTTGGGTGTGTTGGTGATTCACTGAAAAAAAAAAAAAAAGAGCACAACGCAATACAGACTGCGACACGAAAGAGCGAGGCATACACAGCGCTGACTTGCAGCAGTTCATTCATGAAGACATGAACGAATAAATAAATAAATAAATAAATAAATAAATAAATAAATAAATAAATAAATAAATAAATATATATATATATATATATATATATATATATATATATATATATATATATGGTACTACCGTACGTGACATGTGAATAATCAGCAAAAAACCTGGAGCATCATTTCTAATTTCGTACTGCTGGTAATGATAGCCACACGCTGAACGTTTGCCATTTAAACCCTGTTAAGATATGCTATTTACCGAGTTGAAAGGGCAATCGAAGAAGAACTTCCACACGAGCTATCAAACTTTCTCACGAAATCTGCCTCAATGATTTCACGTGTTAGCTGTGAACCATGTTTAGCCAGCACTTCGCTTTTTTCAAAGTAGGGCTTACACCCATGATCACGGCAATGAATAACACGATGGCTCAATACCATGTTGTACACATTGTTATGGTGCTGAGACGATTGTTGAATAGCGAGTTGGTACGTATGTATCTTGCGATTTGCACAGCTCTCAAGACGAAACGACAGACGGGGAAGTGCCCAGGATACGGGTTCACTTGTAATTAAAATTTATTAGAAGAACGCTAATATAGAATAGTGCACAAAAATATATATTGCGGTTTCCTATAAAATGTCTTAACCTACAATTCTAAGCTATTGGTTGCTGTAGTTTTGCCGATGTCGAACAGGCTTTGCGCTGCTGCAGCGATAGGGGCAGTAATGAATATCCTTTTGTTTATTGACGGTGTCGTAAAGCTGCTTTTTCTACTTTGTTTCGTTCATTGTCCTCACCGTTGAACCAATTTCTGAATTGGCATGCGAGTGCATGTATGTACGTTTTCTTTTCTGCTTTGATCACCCGTGATTAAGTAAACCTGCGGTAGCATGCCAAGGTTTTCGTTTGGCCTCTCCAGTTACCATGAAAATTGTGCTCACCAGCACGCACGTATTTTCTCATAGTGGTTCATGCATACGGTTTCGTTGTTATACATTCTTGGAATGAGCAAGGTTGTGTGCACGATGGGTGGCCTATGCGGTGCGAATAAAGTAACGCGCCAGTGAGTGTTCATAAGGCTGTTGAGTTATGCTAGTGGTCTGGAATAACGCAGCGCCAACTTTCTCAGCAGTTTAACTCAGAGGAGGCAAAATCCAAATATTGTATTTTTATGTTCACTACAGTGTGTATCTAGGCACAGTAAACAACGGAAAAACAGTTATGTTGCAACCAGGCCCGTAGCCAGGAATTTTTGTCGGGGGGCACTTGCTGAAGGCCTTGAATATTTGAGGAAAGCACCTACTTTTTAGTAATTATTTTTGGTAAAGCACGGAAAGATCAAAATATCGGGGGGGGGGGGGAAGGGGCGGGCCCTTAGCCCCCCCCCCGTCCCCCCCCCCCCCGTCCCCCCCCCCCGCCTCCCCTGGCTACGGGTCTGGTTGCGACACTATCACGTGCTCGCAAGAAATACATACGTATAGTCATTGTCATTTATTTATTTATTTCCTAATTCGGTTACTATCAGGACCGTTGATAAGTTACAGATAGGAGTGGTAATTATTTATACATATCCAAAATAAGGAGAATTTTTAACATATGTGATGAAGAAGCGCAGATTTGAAAGCTTCAGGTTCAGGAATGGAGACGATGCAGGCGGGCAGGTGGTTCCAGTCTGAGCGGGTGTCGGGGAGGCAAGAATAAAAATACTGGTTAGTTCTGCAACTTGGAATGCTTGCTTTGAATCGAGGATCAATGCGGGTTGATACGTAATTGGAGCAGTGAAGAGACTTTGTTCAGTGATTTGTTTGCGTAATATATTTTGTGAGAAGTGGAAAGCCTAAAAAGATGACGCCACATGGAAAGATCTAGAAGGTCTAGTGTTCTTTTCATAAGTGTGACACTAGATGGCCGAGAGTAGTTAGTCAAAATAAAACGAGCTGAACGATTGCGAACAGATCCTAAAGTATTAATCAATGACTTTGTGTTAGGGTCCCATACAGAAGACGCATATTCCATCTTAGTTCGAACGACCGTTTTATACAGAAGTAGGTTTAAAGCAACCGGATCAAGTGAAAAATTACAGAGAAGGAAACTAAGCATGCGATTAGCATTGTTAGATACGTGTTCGATATGCGTTCGCAATGAAAGGTCACTGGTGATGAGCACGCCAAGATACTTATATACAGAGACAAATGATAAGGCAGAGCCATCAAGAACATGTGCATACGGGTTAGCTTTGGAAGGAACACGCGTTACTTTCATTGATTTGCATTTGGATATATTAAGTTTCATGAGCCAAGTGTCGCACCATGCAGAAATGCTTTTAATGCCATTCTGAAAAACATTAGTCTCAGAAGGGTTAGAAGTTTCTCGGTGTGTAGGACAGTCGTCAGCGAACAGCCTGATAGATAATGGTACGAGATCAGGAAGATCATTATTATAGGCTAGGAAGGTGAGAGGTCCTAGTACAGATCCTTGAGGGACACCCGATGTTACTGATGAAAGATTAGAGTAATAGTCTTTAGCTGTCAAGTACAGAGTGCGATCACGCAGAAAGCATTCAATTCATTTTAGAACGGCATCATTTATGTTTAGTTCGCTAAGTTTAAAAAACAGAAGAGGATGAAAGACGACATCGAATGCTTTAGCGAAATAGCGAAATCAATGAATATGCAACCAACGACGGAGGAATGATCCGGAGCTGCAAAAAGGTAATTAGTAAAAGCGATTAACTACGTTTCAAAAGATCATTTTCTTCGAAAACCATGCTGATTGTCTATAAAAATGAATTGGATCCAAGGTAACTGACGAGGGCAGAATAGATAATAGGATAAAGTAATTTGCATGGAATAGATGGTAATGCTATTGGTCTAATTTAAAGGACTGTGAACATCACCATACTTGTTTATTGGAACCATCTTGCCTACCTTCCAGTGATTGGGGAGCGTGCCAGTCTGCAAAGATTGGGTAAAAATCTCGGATAGCATAAGAGAAGAATAAGTATTGGTGCTTTTCATCAACGTGTTGTTAATACCGTCAACGCCTGTGGAGGATGACATTTTAGCGTTATCGATGAGTTTGGAAATTCCCTCCCAATCAATGATGATATCATCCATGAATGGAAAGTCTAGAGATGGTACGTCGGTAATGGTAGCCGTAGTAGTTGTTGTGAAACATAAAGAAAATACTTTAATAAATAATGGACAATATTGGTTTGGTGCAACCAGAGCACCGCTGCTACATTTGAGTATGATGCCTTGTTTTGGGTTCACATTAAGGATGGTCCAGCACTTGCTTGGTTTGCTAATGAGCAATCGAGGCAGGGTGTCTTGAAAAAAGTTGCATTTCACGCTGAAAAGAGCATTTCTGTATTCCGATGCCACATCATGATAGGCATTCTATCTGTCGGTAGCGTTTGTTAACCTGCAGCGACAAAATATGCGCTTTTGTTGTTTAGCAAGTACTTCAATGAAATATTGAACCACGGTGAACGTTTAGTACACGTTATTCGACGACGTGGGATGTACTTTTCAGTGAAGGCTTTTAATTTGCCTTTAAAAAACACTGCCCAAGCACTCCGTACAGATGCGAAGCTGAAACGTGTGGCCCCGGTGTTTAACAGTGGGTTAATCGCGACGCTGTATTGAAGCGTTTCTCAATTATTGTTTACATGTTTGTGTTTCTAGTTGAACGCAAGCGCCAATGGCGGGCGGATGCTGCTAACCACGACGCCGAGCTAACTCGAGATATCGAACGCATGCGAGACCTGTGAGCCGAGGAGCCGGCGTTGCGGGCAGAGCAGGTATGACGCAGAGAACGACGTCACTAACGGCGCTGCCAATGGCGCGCGCGCTTGGGTGCGACGTAAAGAACGACGCAACTGACGGCGCAGCCAATGAAGACGTTTAGCGAAACATGGGACGAACGGTTTTTCGGTTCGCTTATGGGACGAACGGTTTTTCGGTTCGCACCCGAATACAGCTTTTGCTGTTAAAGAGACCAGTTATCGTGTGGCGAGCGTTCCAAAAATCTGGGAAAGAATACGTCAGCGAATGCGTCTAGTTCAGTGCTAATTGCAGAATAATTTCCTTTTTTTTTTCTAATCCCGACTTATTTTACCATGTTTCACTGGACGAGGTGAACGTGACGGCATAGTGAAGTTGATGAATGAATTGTCGCTTAGTTCAGGTAAAAGTGTGAGAGATGAAACGGAATTAGGGCAGGTTATTAGCACAAGGTCCAGTAAATTGGCAGGGGGTAATTCTGTAACGAGAGTTGTTGCTTTCACAAGTTGACAAAGGTTGAACGTTGAACATACATCGATGAAAGTTAGCGATTCTCAAGAAGGGGAAATAACAGCAGGGTAGGCTTCCGTCCATGATATGGCAGGGGAAATTATAATCGCCCAAAAGAAAAATTGTGCGTTTGGGAACCTGAGAACAATTTTGTTGAGACAATCATGAATCACAAAAACTGCTTGCTGATAAGGGTGGTCGGTAACACACACAAAATACGGTGTCTTTGTGGTTTATCATAATACACATGCACAGGAATTCTAGATCAAAGGGTATCAAAAGGTCGTAAGAACACAAGTCATCCGCAGCGGCGATCAAAATCCCGCCACTCGAGCGCCCAAAGCGATCTTGCCTACAAGCATTGTAATGCCGTTGACAATCAAACAGTTCAGAATTATCAATTCTGCCTGACAACCAAGTTTCAGTAATCATGACCACATCGGCACCACACATGTCCATCAGAGAAGACAGGGCGTCGCGTTTGTTCAAGAGGCTTCTAATCTTCGTGAACAGGAAACTAAGATCACGAGTACGCTTTGCGTCAACGGCCGCTGATCCCTAAGACCAGTGACAGACGAGTTTGAACAGCCTGCTGCGAAATTGGCACTTGTCAGGGTTGTCAAGGTGGGCTCAATTTCGCACACACAATCAGTTCGTGAACAATAAACATAGCATTTTTAGTTGACATATAGTTTGTTATGTAGCGCAAGTTATAAAAGGATCCGGTACTTCTTCCAAATTCTGAAAGGTTTTTCCGAAGTAGTCTGGTCGCTTTACAGAAATTTTCTCACACATAAACGCGGGTCTTCTTTAGCTTTGACGTTTGCGATAAGATGTCTTTTGTCTTGGTAGAAAGAAATTTGACAATTATTGGTTGGCATTTGCCTGTGACGAAAGGTCCCAATCCATTTACTTGAGAGATGGCCTCTTTATTCAGCTGCAAGGAAAGGAAATCTGCTAAAAATGATGGCACCTCTTGCTCGGATTGGGCCCAAGTCTCGGTTGATTCGTCTTCAAGTCCATAAAAATTTAATTGTCTCGGCGTGACCTGTCTTCACACCCATCGAGACGAGACTGGATTGTGGTAGTCTCGCCTTCAACAGCTTCCGCAATTACGCGGCTGAATTCAGGAGTATTATGAAGCCCTTCCATCCTGTCTACTTTATTCTCAACTGCTGCTAGCCTCACGGTAATATAGGAAACACGTTCCTCAAGGATCGTTTTGCTAACTTTCACTTCGTTAAGGGTCGACATTACTTCTATGTGTGGTGATACTATTGTACTTGGGAGCGTTTGAATTGCAGCTAATATTTTGCTGTTAGCGTTGTTCGCATTTTCCTGAGCGCCAGGGTTGAGTTCAACATCCCCAACATGAAAAGCAACATCATTAAATTTACGCAATCAACAGCAAGTATTGACAGAACAAGTGGGCATGGGATGAGCCGCAGGTACCGGTTACTTGTACGTTTAGAATATAGGGAATAAGTTTGACCAACTTGGGTAAAGAGAACGAACGGTTTTAGAAGCGTCTGCATCCTTGCTGTTTTCCCACGCCCACTGGCGCGCGCGTATGAGGGCAGGCAATTGAAAGGCGGTGTCGCTCTTGGCCCTGTCGATGCAGTTGTCTTGTAGAGACAGGGCACTGGTATTTTTCCAACGCTGGGAAGCGGCGAAACCAGAACCGGAAATTCGCAGGCTGCTCAGGCAAGGTCAAGGCTTTTGTCGATGATCAGAGGTGTCAGCGGATCCAAGGGCTCTTGAATGATGGCAGTATTCCACGGACAGGCAGAGACCAGCAACTGGGTAACGAGAAGAAGCGGTTTTAGAAGCGTCTGCATTCTTGCTTCTATCCCAAGGTACTGATAATTCATGGCAGTGGTTGGCTGGCTAACGCAGCCATCTCCCTTTCTTCTAATATGAAGGGTCTCAATCCGTTGGCGCGCAAGCTGCTGTCGGTGGCGCGTATAACCATTCTGTCTTCAACAAGTGGCCAGCAACCACGTTTATTGCAAGGAGTGCCAAGGGGAGTAAGGCTTTGCTCCGTGCCTTGAACGCTGGTGTTCTTTGTGTCTAAGCATTCAAACATTTCTTTTTGTGTACTATATATGTTTTACCGCAGGGTAGAGAAATTTGCTAAACAATGCCTACCTTACATTTCACAAATTTCGACACGTGTTCACGCGCGAACTGATTGAGGCCTTCCATATCAGAAGAAAAGGGGATGGTTGCGTTAGCATCCATCTGCTCCATCCATTGGCATGAATGAAATTGAATATATGCACCTTACCAGCCCGCGCAGAAATTGAATGGTTACTAGGCATGTCCCTCCTTCACGAAGTTTCAACATGTTGCGACATGTCTGTTTTTCTTATGCTTCCTACGTAAGTGCTCTAATAAATATTAGTTAGCTAATTAGAACGTGTCCTGTGGACTTCCTTTCCTGTCGTTTCGGGAGCGCTTCACGAATCAGAAGATGAACCGTCTAACTGTGCAGTGCTTTTGTCGTTTAAAAAGGGTTTTGTGCGTCCCCGCTTGTGCGCAGTAATCTTCAAGCCACTGAAGTTTTGACAAAGACAACCCGCTGTGGTGGCTCAGTAGCTACGGTGTTGCGCTGCTAAGCACGACGCGCGGGATTGAATCCCGGCCACATTCCGAAGGTGATGAAACGCCTAAACGCCCATGTCCCGTGCACTGGGGGCATGTTGAAGATCCACTGGTGGTTGAAATGTATCCGGAGTCCCACATACAGCGTGCCTAATAATTATCAAATTGTGGTTTTGGCCCATAAAACCCCAGAATTCAATTCAATTCAATTCGAAAAGGCGAAAAGGTTTTGAAGTATTGTGCCAGCTATATACCTGCTTGGCATATACCAGGTTTGTGCCAAAATTTCGCGCAGTATGATTTAAGAATTTTTTTTCAAAAATTTCCAGAAACGTAAACCGTGGTGATCTTCAAAATACTCCAAATTAGACACAATACACTAAGTCCACCTCTTCTTCCATTGCTAGAAGCGCCGATGGAAGTCCTTTTATCTTAAGCGGATATTCCCGGCGACATCTTTTCCTTTTGAATTATCTTGACATCGCAGAATGGCTGCACCCGGAGGGCAAGACTGCATTTGGGGAAAGAAAAAATAGAAAAAAAAATAAAAAAAAAGAAAAAGGAAGGAAGCAAGATTAAGCCAGATGTTGCAGGGGGGTAAATCAGGCGAGTAGAGAGGCTGCTGCGGCACAATGCAGTTGTCAAATGTGTGACATGACTTCCCTCACTTTGGTTATGCAATTGGTTCAGTTTCCACTATGCTGGCGCTAATTAAACCTGTAGCGTTAATTTTGCCTATTCTAAGACCAATTTTTGCCTGTTGGGGGTACCGCCACAGCTGCCTTCCAGACACGATTGCCTCGCGTGAGCTCTGCTTTGAACAAGCGAACTCGTTCCACTTGAAAAAAAAAAAAAAAAAAAAGGTGCCCCACGGTGGCTTTGCCTAAGCATGTCTGTACTTACGGTGGTGCACCCTTTACAGGGTCATGGCGCAATGCGGGCAATTTTCGACTATATTGGCTATTGTTACGGGCGTACCGTTGATTAGTTACTCTACGACTAACTTTCGCTTCTTCGAGCCCCGCTGAAGCCACATTCCGGACGCTGTTGCCTCCCGCGAGCGCTAATTAGTCCAAGCGAACTCGTCCATTTCCCAAAATTTGTTGTGTACGGTGGCTTTGCCTCAACATGTCTATATATACGGCGGTGCACCCTTTACAGGGGTACGATTGATTGTGGTTAATTTTCGACTATACTGGTGCTAATTATGCACGTACCGTTAATTTTTCCTACTTTGCCACAAATACATGCTTCTTGTCTTGTTGAACGTATATTTTGTTACATCTTGTGACCCACTACGACGTTTTGAGGCGTGAAAGGGCCTTTTTTTATACAAGCTGTTACAAGATACCCAGATACCAGATATGCCAAACGCGTGGAAGTGAGCTAACAAGACATTGCATGCATGTGTGGTAACACCATGACACAGAAGGTGGTCATATGGGAGCAGGACATCTTGAAGTTTCGGTAATCGCTCTGGCTGAATCGGTCGTCTGCTATGCTGCTTCATAGGCGCCCGCACAATAGTTTATCTGCTATTCTATGCAGCAGCATAGCAAGCGACTGGGCGAGCTGGGCCAAGTTGATGGATGGATACCTCTTTTTCAGTACAACATGGCCCGAGGTCTTAATATAGGGATGGGAAGGAAGCATAGGGTTCATCAATAACAATATTGGCTCTGCAGTCCAGCCTCCATGTGGTCCACCTGTTGAGGAGTGATAGAAATCAGGAGGTCCTGGTCTAGCGAGCGGAGTCTAAGAAGCGAACTCGCTGCACCACAGGCAGCAGCGTTTCCAGCGCCAAGCGCGTTCCCGGGGACCTAATCCACCAGCACCTCGATAGTGTGCCAGTCTTGCAAGGCTGCAGCCAGAAGCTTTATGTAATGCGACTATGAGTGCTGAACTGGCGGGCCAGTCAAAGCTTTCACAGTCCGCGCAGACTCTACACTACCGCCGTATATCTTGCGGCTGATATTCTGCGAGGGATAGAAGCGCTTTGAAGATCCGGTACACTGGCTGCAGTTCGAGATCCTGTCGCTGTGTGCGGTGGTGTACGCCATAGCTGCATGTCGGCACCAAATGGAGTCACAAAGGCCAGCGTAGATATGTGGAACTTGGGGTCCCAGGACGCGTCAGTAAATACCACCCCAGGGTCTCGGTCAACCTTCGTGGCTCGATCTCTTCGTACTTCTCTGTGGTCTTTACGTCGCTGTCGTCCAGTTAACGGCTTGTGACATCCCAGCTAGACGTCTTGCCATGGTGGTAGCGGAGTCGGAGAGAAACTTCGCCGCTCGGCAGACAGCCACGTTCAACCCGTAGAGAGCGAGGAGTGCTCGGCTGGTCCTGGAGAAATTTCGATGCTGTGGCCCTCTGTTCAACCCTGAATGATGTCGTACAGTTTAGCGATTCCAAATTGTCGGTAGAGCTCTTTTACACGAGCGTGTTTAAGTAATCTAGTCGCCGTTCGCATAACCTCATGGAGGATGTGGTCCAGCTTTTCAAGTTGAAGTTAAATTAGCTTGAAGCCTTGGAGGTGAGTATAGCTTGCGCCAGTGCTCCGGCCGTTCGTAATCCTGCTCCTCCGCCGTGGTGAGTGATGCGCTTGATCAGATGGAGCAACTGGCGCCACTCTGGTTGAAGGAACGTGAGCGTGCAGTTGCGCCACCCTGTTCTTGAAATGGGACGCCGACACGGCATAAGAAATATGCTTCAGGTGTTGACACTTCGCCCAACTGCGCGACCAGATCGTGTTCGCTGTAGCCACGCCCCATCGGCCTTTGAGCCGGAGCGCCCCCCCCCCCCCCCCCCTTCAGTAAATGTGCGGCAGTAAATAAAGGCCTTTACGAAGTTGATGTAGGCTCTGGGTTCCGCTGCTGTCAGTACTACTGGATCAAGTTTTGAAGCATTGTGCTGTCTCCCTCCCACGTGACCACTATCAGTGTCCTGACGTCACGACACAAACGCCCCAGAGGATACGGAACTGAAACTGAAAAATCAGAAATGTCATTTTAGAACAGCTTAAAAATCCTTGGTCAATGTGAACAAATCGTTCAATCTTATACTCTATTTATTGCCTCATAAATTAGTGCTGCTTTCGTTGTACGTTGCCACCAATCTTCCATCCATTTTTGACTATTCTCTACCATAGAATATTAGCCCTTCCACTGGTTACCGAAAGCCCAAGGCCTCCGAGAGGGTAAATCTATCATGATTTAGCTGGGAACTGATTCAGAGACTTATTAACAAAACGTCCTCAATGGATTCTGTGGTCTTCCAGCACGCTGCGCATGAATAGCCATCATCAATGAGCTTTCTCTGAGGCCTCAGCGTGTTCTGAGACACCCTGGTCTGACTTCGAACTGTAGTTTATGGCCCCTTCAATTGACATAATAATTTCCTGAACGCAAATAAACGGCCCTTCGTAAAAACCAATTTGAAGTACGGCGTACAAAAAAATACTTGCGTTTGGTTTCTTTGGCGTCGATAACAGCGACGAATTCAGGTACAGTAGAAACACGCAGTAGAAACAAACAGCAGAAGCTTATAGGTCTAACAACTTTACGCTGCAACACGTCAGTGGCTTGCAAATCGACCGCATGACGCGACAAACAGAGCGAACTGAATGGGACCACGGCTTACCCAAGGCTGACCGCACAGGGCGCATTTATACACAAACAAGCTCCGCCAAGAAAAAAACGTTTCCACGTCTATACTCATCAGTATATACACAACAATGTTACAATGCTGCCCGCATAATATTTTCAATAATATTACTTCAATGACATTTTCATTACTTGCACGGTGCGATAATTTTTAATTAGAACTATTTCTCTAGCGCCATTCTCATTAGTAAGTACAATGCGTTCAAGTGCGCATTTCATTGTCTGCTGAGCAGAGGCCGCAGAACGAGCGTATTCTAAGAGCTTTAGCCAAGACGGCCGTGCATTTCACGCATTTTACACGGGGCTATGCTTGTTTTGAACTCTGTGAGCAATAGGTTTTTCTATTCGACTCTTTTAGTCATGGGCCTGGAACTATTTTTTGCTCAGAGACGGGTTGGTGGCCAAAAGCAAACAAAACCAATGTGAATCCAATGAGAGAGAGAGAGAGAGAGAGAAGAGAGAGAGAGAGAGAGAAATCACTTTATTGCATCGACGCCATCAGTTCAGGGCGTCGCTTGCGTCGTGCTTCAGCGCTAGGCCAACGAAGTCCGCTAGGAATCGTTGGTCGTGAAGGGTGGTTGGTGGCGGTCAGCCACTCGGAGGAAGGGGTAGGTGAGAGGAATGAAGGTTTGGGTAAGGGGCTTTCTAATCATAGGCTATCAGCCACTGCTGTATGAGATTATAGTTCCGTATCGCGATAAATCCACGCCGAGAAAAATCAGTGCTGCCCGGCAAGGCAGCCCTGATTTGCTAGAGCGCACAAAACAGTTTGGTGACCAGCACGGTGGTACTGTACCGTTGCCATCAATATGGCCAATTTCTTCGATTGACGTGGCTTCAGGCAGCATACGGCCAACATAAGATGTCCTTCACACTTAGAAGTCCGCAACATAAAACGTCTGAAAGAGTCATTACGCGCACATACGCACGAACGCGTCGAAACGGTGCTATACGGTTTAGGCATGTGGTGTCCACATGGCGCGCTTCAGCGATGGCTCCCTCTGAGTAACGGATATGAATCTCGAGAAATCGAAAACCCCTATTTTATATTTGACCTGGGGCAGCTATAACGTAAAATGTTAGCAAACTGTTTTGATTCCAATTCCTGCAATCAGCCTCCACGATTGGTCAAAACATTTTCGGGTCACTCCCAACTTCGCCTGTCTGTCACGCGACGTCACGAAAACCGCGATAGCTTCCCATCTGATATAACGTGTACACACTGATTATGCATGATTAAACTGCACAAAAGAAAGATAATAATTCCTGATTCGACGCCTTTTCAGCCATTAGCCCTCTGCTATTGGTCCAATGTTTTCTGGTTACGCCCACTTCGCCTGTGTGTCACGCGACCTCACAAAACCGCGAGAACTCACCACGTCAAAGTGACGTGTACGCGAAAAAAATGCGTTAATATGCCGAACAAAACTGAAAAATTTTCTGAATAGCCAAGACTGCCCTGTTCCGAAAGGAATAGAAGATGGCTGCCCGCCGATCGCTCAGGCCCTCGCTACTCGCACCTACCGGTGAGCATGTATTTATTTGTGCATGATAAACATTCTTGTGTGGCAGTAAAACGTTATCGAGACCGTTCGGCATGCATACGACATCGCTCTACCAACTATTCCTTGCTGAGGATCCGTTTTAGCGGCATTCTTATCCTTTCGTTCAACGCCGCCGCGATTTTCGACCAGCCACTGCAAGCTAAATAATGCGAGGCGGACCAATCAGAGAAGCCGGCACCACCCTCTTCGTGCAGTTATCTATTTTCACTGTGCTGGCTTGGCCCCATCGAGACCCTCTCCAATAGAGCGTGCTCCTCGCCTCTTGTGAATCAAGTAGACCAGAAAAACCGCTGAGTGTAGACAATGTTATTGGTTTTGAAAGCGAACAAAGGTGACCTCCTATAAACGAGGAGAATGCTTGATAGGGTTGTTCAAACAACGCTGCGGGTCACCGCCCGATGCTTGCATCGGTGGTTACGTAAATTTGATGTCAGGAGTTTGGAATCAAATCAGTTTGGAATCGTTTTACGTTATAGCGCCCCTGGCCGCGAATTTCGTATATTTAGAGTAACTGCGGACGCTTGTTTCGACAAGAAGTCGGATTCCTTCGCGGCAGGCGAACGGGACTCGCCATCTTTCGCCCATGTGGCGACGCCCCTGCGCTAGAGTGTACTCAAGGAGGATTTAATCCTCCTTGAGTGTACTAGAATGGGGGAGTGGGTCCAGTGGACACCTTGGCAAGCGCCGAGGGTGAAGCAAAAAACGTTGAAATTGTGGCGGCGCTGCCGTCGGCTTATTCTGAATCTTTGGCCAATAAACATTGGCCCCAGCTGTTTCGGCAGCGCTCATTGGCTGAGGCAAGCTCACGGGCTGAGTAGCTGTCGTCTGCTCGACGCACCGTCGTTGTTGCGTCGTTTGCATTCTTTCCGCCGCTCTTTTTCCATTTCATTTACAAAAGATTGGTGGGGAATAATATCAGTGTTGCCGCCACCGAGTATACACCTGTCAAAGCTCCATGCAGCTGCGGTAGGGTCCACCAACTTTTCAATAATAAAAGCCTCAGCGGGAAGCCTGTGTTCGACCTACTCCCCCAACCTAGTACACTCTACCTGCACCGAGGAAGATGACGTAGGCGCGTGCCTGCAATAAATGCTCCATGGGGTTCTTCTACATTCGTGAGTTTGTGAATCTTGCTGTGCACTCGCGTCTCTATCCTTATTATTCTGTGACGCGGTTTGCGGGTGGAGGTGGGGGGGGGGGGGGGGGGGAGGGTGCAGGGGTATATTCTGTAAAAAATCCACCTAGTGGACTGTCCATTTCGGCGCCTCGGTTGGCTGGAGCTGAACCAGAGAGAACGAAACTGCCTGTGGACGCTTGTTTCCTTGTCGATGGTACCTTGTCGCTGGTATCCCAAACATGCCAGTCAGTAGATAAAATGTGCATGTTCACTAGGTGGACATTTACAGAATACCCCCGTTGTTTATTAACGCTAAATGAATGCATCCGTGAATCGGACTGCTGACCAGCCGGATCGGTTCGCGCCTGGTCCACCTCCCCTCTCCTGGATGCGCCACTGACGCAGACATTGTCATAATGTGAAACCCGCGGCTCCATGCGTACACGCAGGAGGTGAAACGCGAGGCTCCAGACGTGTACCCGGCGTCACCCAGCTACAGCGGCGAGAACTACATGATCCTGCCTTCGACGCCTGACTCTGCGTCAGATGAGGAGTGCTTGGGTAGCCCTAGGAAGCGGTCCATGCGTCTTCACCATCCAACCAGCAATGGATCGCCGCTCAAGCACTTCGCCCTCGGGTCCGAAATTACGGGGCCTTCGCTGACGAAGGAGCCTGTTCCTTCGTTTATGAACGGCTTCCGAGCGGCGTCACAGTGCCCTCTGCCGACCAACAGACTGCATCTGTTGACAGTCCCCGAGGTAAGTACGCCAATGTTCAACAGTGAATGATAGCGATCGAACAAGAAATGTTAACAAATAGCAAGGAACGTATCGACAAGTTCCCTTATTGATAATGGGACTCCAGTGACATTCCTTCTTCGACCGCTGTTGGACCACTTCAATTCGCCGTCACACTTTGGACAGTGTTATTTATAAAGTTGGTGCGCACGCTGTGTCTGCTGACGAACACTGTCATCGGGCTAATAGAAGTTATTATATTACCTGGCTAGTTTTGCAATTCTCAGTTTCCGTCTATAGTTTAGAGTAAAACAACTTTAGTACAGTCGCTGAGCGATGTCTTGTAGCCCGATATTGTTTACCCGTCGTTTAGGCAGACCTACGGCACAGCAGTGACACCAAGTTATCGAAACAATCTTTATCAACAAACGAACTAACGACCACTGTTACGTAATTATTTCCCGAGTAACATTATTCATTTAGAGTACACGTTATAGGCTCTTGTAGAAGCATTGAATGAGAGCGGCGCAAATAAATCAAGAAAAAAAGGAATATAAGCGCCAATGCACTCCAACTGTACCAACCTTGGCACTTGAACACCTGCGATTTCTTTCTAAAAAAATTCAGGCGCTTCCGTATAACACGAGAAGTCATTTCATCAAATATATTTAAAAAATATATATTTCACCAGCTCAAGTACCGCCTACAAATTTCACGTCAGGCACGAAAGTATGCACCATGAAAGGAATTGCCAAGAACTGCGTTCCATTAGTAAAGAATCAAGGCTTATGTTTCTCAGGAGGGAGAAGATAGGCTTTACACCGAAAATTAAATTCAACAATTATTAGCTATTTCTCCATTCTTTATAAGCTGTTAAAAATAGAAAAAAAGTTCTTTATACTCGGGATTATTTTTCGTTCACAGAAACTGCGCCACTCAAGAACACAAATTTTACATCAGCTACCTGTCTAGGAGCTGTACTTTACACGAAAAATGTTTTCATGCCGACATATTGCACAGCAGGGTCGCACAGGCACCAATAAATACGCAAAAAAATCTAATTTTTGGTCTTTGTCTAGCCAACAACTGAACACTGAGGCGGTCCTAGTAAAAATACGCGAAATGGCACTTGTTTTGACGCTTTGCATTGTTTCCAAAATTAGGAAGATTTGAAGTTGTCTTTCATCGGCTCTCAAAATTTGCATCCGTTTCGCCTTCGACGCAAAGCCTTTCTGCGGCAAGCGTAAAATGTACGAACGTGAACGGCCGATAGAGGCGTGTATACAGGGAGCCTGTACTGCTTCTAAGTTTCTTTATTCAACGTTACGAGCAGCGTCAGCGGAGCAGAATCATGTCACGGAATCATGTCAACCCCATGTCACGGATTGTTGCCGACCTGCCTGCACCGGGAAGCGCATCGACACCTATGTGTGTTGCTATATGACTACCTGCACCAGTACCTTAAGGTCGTGCAAGCTGCAATAATTAACAGACATTTTGATATCGTTAAGTTAACAAGTTTCCTGAATCTACACAATCTAGCAATATAACACCATCAGCACAACATTATATCAGCCTGAAAACATTTTTTCGCGTTTAGCACAGCTTCTGGGCTCTTAGCTGGTTTATAATTTGTGTTTTGTATAGGCAATATTCCCGAAAAAGAAATAGCAGACCTGGGCTACGTTTTCAATATTAACAGCGTATAAACAATGAGAGAAATGGCTAATAATCGGTGAATTAATTTTAGGTGTAAGGCCTATATTCAGTCTGTTGAGAAAACTAAATCTTCGTTTTTTACAAACAGAACACAGTTTTTGGCAACGCCTTTTATGGTGCATATTGTCGTGCCTTGCTAGAATGTTGCCGGTGGTGCTTGAGCCGGTGCACATTTTTTGCGGGATGTAAATTTTCATGAAATGACTTTTCGTTATACGTACAGAGGCACCTGAAATTTTTGGAAAGGAATTGCAGATGACTGAGTGCCAAGGTTGGTACCGTTAGCGTGCATTGGCCCATAAATGTTCAACGACTGAAACAAAGCACAATAATCTTATCGTTGTTCAGTGTACAGACCGTACACCACGATGGTTAAAAATGACATTGTTTACCCGTCGTTCGATCGAATAGTGAATTTCCCGAATAAAATTGAAATGGAACTATTTGAGAACAAAAAAAAAAAAAAACAACCGTTGAATCTCGAATGGAATACAAACTTTTTGTCATTCCTAAACAATGTGCGGAATAATTAGGGTTTGCGAAATATCCGTTTGGTTGACACACAAAAAAAAAAAGAAAACGTGCAGCTCATCTACTATATTTGATGCCTGGATGTAAAGCCATTCGCAAGCGCATATCGGGTCAGTTGAGCAGCTTGTAAGCAAGAAACAAGCACTTTCAGTTAGATGGGGTGCATCGTGACACCAACGAGACAAAGAAGCTGTGAATCACAAGACACGCGAACGTGTCGTCTTCGTTGAAGGAGAGTGATACTATCCAGCACCGCGGGATGTCTCAAAGGGATGCAAACATGGTGAGACTGGCCAAATGATAAATTTCTTGACATATATCGAGAAAAAATATCGCATATTTCCTTTGTAAAAGCGAGACATTTTCACTGGCATTAACTTAACAGAAGTTAGTTGCCCCATGCGATCGCTTAGTTACTGGTACCTCTGCGCACCAACCACGGCTCTCCTGAAGCAGGATACCTATATATTTTGCAGGTATTTGCAGCCACGTGTGGTACGTGCTAAAATGAGTTCTGCCTTGTTCTAGATGTGCTCAACATCTGCAAAAAGCGTGCATTCTTGACTCGTCTGGCCGCCGGACACCAGGAGACACCCTGGGACTGATTCCGTCGTTGCTGTTTCAAGGCCGCGGATACCAGCGATGGCGTGATTATGTCACTCCGTTGCTTCATGGTGTCGCCCTTTCTTCTGTTGCCTTGAATCTGGTGGCGCTCCTGCCTGCTTCGCTTCGTGACGTCACCATTGCTGGCGCAGTCATCTGACCGTATGAAAGCGGTGAGGCACCGCTGAATCTGTGGGATTTGCAGCCACGTCTGGAACGTTCTAAAATGAGTTCTACCTTGTTTTAGATCTGCTCAACATCTGCAAAAAGCGTGGATTCTTGACTTGCCTGGGTGCGCTCTAACGTAAAACGATTCCAAACTGTTTTGATTCCAATTTCTGCAATCAGCTTCCATGATTGGTCAAAACATTTTCGGGCCACTCTCAACTTCGCCTGTCTGTCACGCGACGTCACGAAAACCGCGATAGCTCCCATCTGATATAACGTGTACACACTCATTATGTATGATTAAACCGCACAAAAGAAAAATAATCATTCCTGATTCAACGCCTTTTCGCCATTAGCCCTCTGCTATTGGTCCAGTGTTTTCGGGCTACGCCCACTTCGCCTGTCTGTCACGCGACCTCACAAAACCATGAAAACTCACCACGTCAAAGTATGCGAAAAAATGCATTAATATGCTGAACAAAACTGAAAAATTTTCTGAATAGCCACAGACTGCCCCGTTCTGAAAGGAATAAAAGATGGCAGCCCACCGATTGCTCGGGCCCTCACTACTCGCACCTACCGGTGAGCATGTATTTATTTGTGCATGATAAACTTTTTTTTGCGTGGCAGTAAAACGTTATCGAGCCCTTTCGGCATGCGTACGACATCGCTCTGCCAACCCTTCCTTGCTGAGCATCCGTTTTAGCGGCATTCTTATCCTTCCGTTGCACACCGCCGCGATTTTCGACCAGCCACCGCAAGCTAAGTAAGGCGAAGCAGACCAATCGGAGAAGCCGGCACCACCCTCTTCATGCGGTTATCTATTTTCACTGTGCTGGCTCGGCCCCATCGGAACCCTCTCCACTAGAGCGTGCTCCTCGCCTCTGTTCAGCCAATTAGATAAGAAAAACCGCTGAGTGTAGGCAATGTTATTAGTTTTTAAAGCGAACAAAGGTGACCTCCTAGAAACGAGGAGAGTGTTTGATTGGGTTGTTCAGACAACGCTGCGGGTCACCGCCCGATACTTGCGTCGGTGGTTACGTAAATTTGACGTTAGGGGTTTGGAATCAAAACAGTTTGGAATCATTTTACGTTATAGCGCCCCTGGCCGCCGGACTCGAGGAGACACCCTGGGACTGCTTCCGTCGTGACTTTTACAAGGCCGCGGATACCAGCGGTGGCGTGATTCCGTGACTCCGTTGCACCGTGCATGGTGTCACCCTTGATTCTGTTGCCTTGTATCTGGTAGTGCTCCTGCCTGCTTCGCTTCGTGACGTCATCATTGCTGGCAGAGTCATTTGACAATATAAAAGCGGTGAAGAACTGCTGAATCTCGGGGATTTGCAGCCACGCATTTCACGTGCTAAAATGAGTTCTGCCTTGTTCTAGGTAGGTTTGAAAGCTTTCTCCGTTTTGATAACAATTTCCGTGGCTGCTGATGCCAACTAAGCTGTTTTATAATTTATGGAACGACAAAGTGCACTATGAGTGTCGATGTCAGCACATATCGAGCCCGAATTGGGACCTTTTTTTCTTTGCGGTCCGGCAAGGGCATTCGAATCAGTCCGTTCGTGTAATGTGGCGGCCGCACTCTTTAGTTATCTACCGCCGAGACCATGCTTTCTGCTCTCAGCCACGTGCTTCACCTTGTTACTTCTTCGCGCTGGTGATATTGAGGCGAACCCTGGGCCTAAGACTGAAGATGTTATAATCCTTTTGAAAGAGTTCATGGCTGTGAATGAACAAAAATGGAGCAGTACATTCGTCATTTTGAAGAAAATCAAACAGGACGGAAAATAGGGTCCCAGGTTGGCCTAATTGAGCAAAACATGAACGGTGCTTCTTAACTAAAATACGATGTGTCTTCAATTAGGGGTTCAGTGAATGAGGTTAAATCAGCAGTGTAAAAGACGAACAAGGAACTCAGTGGCGTCGGATGAAGACCCGAACAACAGATCAAGACGAAATAACCTGCTTGTAAAGGACACGCCTGATTCGGGCGGAGAGGACTATGTGTCAACTGAGAGAAAAGTTTGAGACTTTATAAATACTAATTTGAAGTTGGAAGTTAATCCCATCACATCACATTGGCCCTCACCGGACCAACTTCATGCGCCCTATACTTTACAAACTGAAGGATCACGTTTTAAGGAATGCATCCAAACTTCGGGACGTACTACCTAAAGTGTGGCTACAGGAACATTTTTCACCAAAAATTTAACTGGAACGTAAAACACTATGAGACTTTACTGAAAATCAACCGCGCGAACAACGAACGTTTTACACGCCGATACAACTACATCTTCATGGCAAGACCTACACATGATGCGGTTTCACAAAGTCTAAAGAAGATAGTCGCTCAGGGAAGGCGTCATGATCAACGACAGAAAATTCAGCGCACAGTAGAAATAAAAATGGTAGACAGCTATCTATTATTCCAGCCAACTTCCGCAGCATACTCCTAAAAACTGATATGGTTAACGCAATGATAAACACGTATTCTGCGGATATAATCATTGGAACTGAAACGTGGCTTCCTGCAGATGTTGAAAACAACGAGCTATCTCTTCCTAACACCTGAGCGATATTTCGTAAAGATACTAATGAGAGAGGAGAACGTGATGTAATGGTTGCCAACTACATCTTCATGGCAAGACCTACACATGATGCGGTTTCACAAAGTGTAAAGCAGATAGTCGCTCAGGGATTAGATGTGATTATCAGCCATCGTTGGTTTCACTTGACACCCCAGCAGAGCTGATCTGGGTGAATATGCGACTTAAGGGCATCACATACGTCTTGTGTGCATTGTACCCCCCACCCAGTAGCTCTTCCGATTTTATTGATCAAGTGCAGCAGTCACTTGACGAAATACTTAAAACATATCCGATATGCATCATAATTTTAGGTGGTGATTTTAACTACCCAGGTATTAATTGAGCTACACGGTCCATCGCTTCCTCAGAAAATCGCCATGAGTGTTTCAAATTGCTACATATATTGAGCATGCATCAGCTCAATCAGCTTGTGAAAAACCCCACACGTGGCAGTAATATATTAGATTTGTTGCTGACAAATCGACCTGATAATTCTGAAACTCACGTGCTAGAGGAACTAAGCGACCATAAAGAAGGGCATAGCGTTCTTCCAGCTCTTGTTTCCTGATAAATCGACTACTACAAAAGCAATATTGAACTACTCTAGGGCCGACTGCGGTAAAATGAATAGTATGTTGCACGAATTTCGCCTGACGTTTGATGATTCCCACCTCACCCGCACAAATAATTAATTATAACTGGTTACTGTTTCATGACAAAGTAAAAAATAATTGAGTGTGCGTGCATACCAAAGTTATGAATTAAAACAATCGACGATGCTCCTTGGTTCACGAAAGAGGTAAAGAGGTGTCTAAATAGAAAGAAAAAAGTATACTGCAGGGACAAGCAAACAAACTCAGATCGGGACTGGGAAAACTATAAAGAGCCTTCAATTAAGGCTGAGGCTTTAATTATAGCAGCGATAGACCAGTTTTTGAACCAAACTTTGCCCAGTTTATTGAAAACCAAACCAGCAAAAGTTTGGCAATACATAAATCACAAGTCTGAATTCAAGACACCTACGTAAAGGATGAAAACAGTGACGTGCTGTCCATTGAAACCACAAGCGAACTATTTAAAGAAACATTTTGCACAAGTATTTAC
Source organism: Dermacentor silvarum (assembly GCF_013339745.2). NCBI lineage: Eukaryota > Metazoa > Arthropoda > Arachnida > Ixodida > Ixodidae > Dermacentor > Dermacentor silvarum. The sequence goes on from NC_051155.1 coordinate 169,601,963, forward strand.
AAAAGAAGATACGTGAGTTGCTCGATGACGCTTTCCCAATAATACTTCACCAATGCCAATCAATTTTAATAAGCGAACATGGTGTTGCACGCGCTATCGAGAGACTGCCATAGAATAGTAGCCTGGGCCCTGACGGTGTCATAAATAAGATACTTAAACTAACGTGTCGCACGTCAGCCACTTTATTAGCACTCTTATTCCAGCAGTCCTTGGAATCTGCTTGTCTTCCCGACAACTGGAAGATAGCGCACGTCCTTCCGATATTTAAGTCAGGCGTAAGCACGTGTCCTAACAATTATAGACCTATCTCGCTGACCTCCGTTTGCTGTAAGCTGCTGGAACATATCATTCATCGCAATGCCTGCAGTATGCACTCCAGCCTAATTTCATTCTTCTGTAAATTTTCTTCTGATGATCAGGGTCCCCTGTTAGTAATTGACCTAGTGAAACGTACTCATTTACAGACACTAGACGCTAACTGGTGGTCCTGAATTCTTGTTCCCTTGCCAGGCTGTTTAACATTATCTTTGTCTTCGGCATACTAATCTTCAACTCCACTTTTACACTTTCTCGGTTATAGGTCCTCGATCATTTGTTTTAATTCGTCCCCGTTGTTATTGAGTGGAGAATGTCATCTGCAAACCAAAGGTTGCTGAGGTATTCGCCGTTGATCCTCACTCCCAAACCTTCCCAGACTAAGAGTGAATACTTCTAAGCATGCAGTGAATAGCATTAGAGAGATTGTGTCTCTTTGCCTCGATCACCCCTTTCTTGACAGGCAACTTCCTACTTTTCTTGTGGAGAACCAAGGTAGTGTGAGCATTATATTTACGCTTCATCTTCTCATATGTACATACTCATTATCACGACTGGAGACCATCGTTATGGGGCTTTGGCTGGGGACAATAAAGAAGAGACTTGCGACCTAACCGTTGTCTCACAAGTGCTGGAGAGTGCTGTCCGGTCCTTCAGTCCTCTCACACTGCCGGTCATTGCCTCACTTCACCTAGAACACCTCCCTGGAGCTCCGTTCGGGCTGGCGCCTATACCAACAGCAGTTGGCGATGTCGCACGATCAGCAGCCCACCGTGGCAGCTCCCGTGGCAACCCCGGATACTATCCCTGCTTGGACGGTCACCACCCCGCAAAAAGACTCCCCGGTGTTTGCTGGACTTCGCGGAGACGACGTTGAGGAATGGCTGGAAAAGTACGACCGCGTGAGTGCCGTAAATCATTGGGATGATTCTTCCAAACTTACCCACGTTGCATCCTATCTCACGGGTATCGCAAAGACTTGGTTCTTTAACCATGAGATAGATTTCCCCACATGGACCTCGTTGACACGTCAACTACAGCAGATTTTTGCGAACCCTTCTGTCCGCTCAGATATCGCAAAGAAGTAGTTTGCTGAGCGTGTTCAGCACGCCGACGACTCCTACACTTCGTACATAGAAGGCATCCTCGTCCTCTGCCACTGCGTCAATAACGCAATGGTGGAGAATGACCGTGTGCGCCACCTACTCAAAGGAATTGCGCCGGTGGCTTTCAATGCTCTCGTGGTTCAGAACCCCACCACCGTTGCCGAAGTATGTGTCAGCGCCTCGATGAACTTCAGACCATAGGTTTGCAACCTGACATGCTGTTCTCCGGACCACCAACGACTGCGAGCTACGTGAACTGAACCGCTCTATGATTCGTGAGGAGCTTCATGCCCACGCTTCGCCATGTCCTATAGAGGTCGGTACGACACCTCCTGGTGGTAGTCTACGCAATATCGTGAAGGAAGAACTGGCTTCTATAACGTGCGCGCAAGTCCCGAGCCCGCATCCCATGCCAACACCAACTTACGCTCAGATTGCCGCTATTGTACCACCCGCGCAGCAACCACATCAACAGCCGCCCGCAGTGCAGGGTTCGCCGAGTCCTCTCACTCCGGGCTCACAGCCTCAGTCTTACAACGCCTGGCGCCTTCCTCGACCGGTCTGCTTCTATTGCGGCATCCACGGTCATATTTCAAGGTTTTGTCGACGTCGCCAGCAAGACGAAAGGCGTGGCTATGGCGATTTTTAACGGGATGGCTTTTCTGCTCCTAGAGCAAAACATCGTCGCTCTTACCCGACTTATTCACGTCGTTCACCATCTCCGCCAAATTTTGGTGCTGCCAGTATTTCCCGTTTCCCGCGTCGTCGCTCTCCTTCACCGATTCGGCGCTCCTCTTCACCACTGCGACCCGCGACTTCAACCTCTGCTCATCGCCCGAAAAACTAAGCTGTGCAGCTTCAGGAGGGAAAGCTCCATCTTTTCGACTGCATCAAACTCCTCCGGAGCGCCCGTCAAATATATTGTTGGTGTATGTTGAAGGTGCACGGACAGGCGTGCCTTGGGACCAAGGTGCCTTGGTGGACACGGGCGCAACCCTTTCTGTTATAAGTATGGACTTGTGTACCCGCTTGAGAAAAGTGAAGACGCCATATTGTGGTCCTCCCCTTCGTTGTGCAAACGCAGTTCTTGTTCAACGCTCTGGTGTTTGCACAGCGCGAGTTTTTATTGATGGCATTCTTCACTATATTCAGTTTATCGTGATGCCTTCGTGTACTCACCCCCTAATCTTGGGATGGGACTTCCTCTCATCAGCGTCGGCTTTGATATCTGGTCCTCAACAATTGATTCAAATGACGGCAACTGAATTCTCGTTTCGTAACAACTGCCGATTGTTTCATTCCCCCGGGCGATAAGAATATCCTGACACTGACTTCCGATATTATCGTCAATGATGACGCGTTCCTTGCACCGTGCGGTCGCTGTATATCTAAGGGACTTACCATTCCTCCTAGTCTGGTGCGTTTTCAGGACAGTAGAGCTTTGGTCACTGCACTTAACCCAACTTCTTCGCCAGTTGTACTTCCCCAAGGCGCCACCGTGACTTGCTTTGCGGAAACCGAACCTCTTTCGCTAGTTCCGCTTTGCACAGAATCACCACCTTCCTCTGGTATTACTGATGGATCATGCTGCGACCGCTACTCTAACTGCCACAATAAATCCGGCTCTGACTTCTGCGCAGAAATACAGAACATTTAGCCCTTCTTCAGAAACACAGCGTTTTGTTTCACGTCCACTCCAAGATTCTGGGGCGCACTTCCGTCGCTGTACGCCGCATTGACACCGACGGCAGTTGATTTGTGCGCCGCCGCCCACATCGCGTGTCTTCCGCAGAGCGAAAAATCATAGAGGCCAATGTTGCTGACATGCTCCAACGAGACATTATCCGCCCATCATCTAGCTCATGGTCATCGCCAGTTGTGCTGGTCCGAAAGAAGGACCGCTCTGTTCGATTTTGAGTTGACTACCGAGCCCTTATTAAGATCACATGCAAAGACGTATATCCGATGCCACGAATTGACGATGCCCTTGACACCCTTCAGGGCGCTCAATATTTCTCAAGCCTCGCCCTCCGGTCAGGGTATTGGCAAATACCTATGCACGACGCGGACAAGGACAAGACAGCCTTTGCAACATCGGACGGACTTTACGAGTTTCACTTAATGCCTTTTGGTTTATGCAACGCACCTGCAACATTTGAGCGAATGACAGACAGTGTCTTGCGCGGCCTCAAGGTTTGTGTTATCTCGACGACATCGTTATTTTTTCTTCTACTTTTCGTCAGCACCTTCAGCGTTTGGACGTAGTTTTGGCATGCCTTTCCAACGCTGGACTTCAGCTCAACACAAAAAAGTGCCACTTCGCCAGCAAGAACATCAAAGTGTTGGGTCATCTTGTCAGTAAAGATGGCGTTCGACCAGATACCGATAAGGTTACTGCGGTGCTTCGCTTCTCTCGCCCAGAAAATCAAAAACAATTACGAAGTTTCCTTGGCCTAGCGTCTTACTTCCACCGCTTCATCAACCACTTTGCTGCCATTGCGTGACCACTGCACAAGCTGCTCACCTCGGGCAATGCCTTCGCTTGGTCAGACGGCTGTAAGTTTGCTTTTCAAGCCCTCAAACGTGCATTAACATCAGACCCAGTCCTCCGTCACTTCGATGACAACGCCCCTATTTTCTGGACACCAAGGCTAGCGGCCATGGAGTCGGTGCTGTCCTTCTACAGAGAGATAGCAGTTCTCGAGAGAGAGTTGTTGCGTATGCCAGTCGCGCACTCATGCCAGTGGAACAGAACTATTCGACAACCGAGCAGGAATGTCTCGCAGTAGTTTGGGCCGTACAAAAGTTTCGACCGTACCTTTATGGACGACACTTCACTGTAATTACTGACCACCACGCCTTATGCTGCTTATCATCACTGACAATTTTGTCTGGACGCCTTGGCCGCTGGATACTCCATTTGCAAGAGCACACTTTTGACGTTGTGTATAAGTCTGGCAAAAAACATCAAGATGCCGACGCTCTCTCTTGCTGCCCCTGCCACTTTCATCTTCGAGAGGCGCCCTTCATTCTTCGCACCGTGATGATGACACCGCATCGTCGCTTGTGTTATCATCACTAGCCGCTACTCACCCAGCATCTTCCCATCGCATCATGTCAACGCGACGAACCATACTACAGCCGGATTATTCAACGCCTCTGCGGAGCTTCTCCTCCACCTAATGCCAGATTATGTAGCCAACTATGGCAGTTTAAACTCGAGAACACTGTGCTGCACCGCTATGCTTATACTACCGATGGACACAAGTGGGTTCCCGTTCTACCGCGTTCACTGCGTTCTCAAGTCCTCGAAGCCTTTTACGACGACCCATCTGCTGGCCACTTAAGTTTTCACAAAACGTACCGCCGTATTAGAGGCCGATTCTTCTGGCCTGGCCTGTCTACCTTCGTGGCCAAGTACGTCGCTTCGTGCGAACTTTGTCAACGCCGGAAACGATCCACTTCACCCCCTGCTGGCCTTTTACAGCCACTACCGTGTCTCGACACACCTTTTGACGTCGTTGGGATAGACCTGGTCGGCCCTCGGACCACTGTCGTTGAAAAGAAAAGTGTACAACCATTGCATTCTACTGGTGCTTACATATGGGGCAGGAACTTGGAGGTTAACAATGAAGCTCGAGAACATGTTAAGGACCGCACAAAGAGCGATGGAACGGAAAATGTTCAGCCTAACGTTAAGAGACAGGAAGAGAACGGTCTGGATCAGAGAGCAAACGGGTATAGCCGATACTCTAGTTGACATTAAGCGAAAGAAATGGAGCTGGGCAGGACATGTAATGCGTAAGATGGATAACCGGTGGATCATTAGAGTTACAGAATAGATACAAAAGAAGGGAAGCGCAGTTGAGGACGGCATAAAACTAGGTGGGGTGATGAAGTTAGGAAATTTGCAGGCGTAAGTTGGAATAAGGTGGGGTGACAAAGTTAGGAAATTTGCAGGCGTAAGTTGGAATCAGCTAGCGCAAGACAGGGGTAATTGGAAATCGCAGGGAGATGCCTTCGTCCAGCAATGGACATAAATATAGGCTGATAATGATGATGATGATGATGACAATTGAATGGTGGGCCTTTAGTTATGTGATTGCACCAATATGAAAACATCAGTCCGGTTTTCAATCAATTCCATCTTTGAGATGAGCTACATGGCGGTCACGACTTAACATGCGGCGTGTCTATTAAGTCTGCATAACGTTTCTCGCGCATTCTTTTTCAGTGCACACCACCACGACAAAACAACCACGTCAACTTCTCAGGTGGCAGTGGTGGCCAGTTGTACGAAACCCCGACGTCACCGTTGAGCGTCACCGGCGCTTGCACCGGCGCTTGCACCAGCGCTTCCACCAGCGTGGAGACTGTAAACCACGCTGGGCCAAGCACGAGCGGAATCAACGTTGCACACTTGGATGGCAACGACTGTGAGGCCCTGTTCTGCCAGCAGATTGCCTCCGAGCTACGTGAGATGGCAAAGTACCAGAGAGATCTGGCAAAAGTGCGCATCCAGCAGGTGTTGTTCGACGTCAAGTACATGAGTCAGGCGCACGTTGTCGGCACCTCTGAAGATCTCCCGCCGATTCAGCCGACGAATGTCGCGGTCGTATCGCAACTCGGCCAAAAAGCGGCAAGCATCCCGACGGCCGTCTCTGCCCCGTACTCAAGAGAAGACGCGCTCTTTGCCTAAGGACCCCGGCATCCTGCCTTTGAGAAGGCGGTCCCTAGCGTGTGATGGGGGTCACAAAAGAAGTTCGGAAAGAAGACGCAGACACTGTGTGCAGTGCAGGATTACTTTTTTATGTGTGTATGTTTGTATGTGCAGTGAGATAGGTAATGTCTTTATTTTTTTTTATCAATGAGGTTAGAATGAGGTTTTTTTATCAATGAGGTTACACGCAAGTAATAAAGAAAACCCTTCACGACTGTCCTTGCTTTGTCTGTTGTTACCCTGTCTTTCTTTTTTTTGTGAACTTATCTTTTTCTTGTGGACCTGGAACATGGCCACCTCCGTCACTCAGCAGCACTACAACTCGTACACGATTCTGTGAAAATTATGCACGTAAACCGTAGCCTTTGGGATACTTCGCTCAAGTATAACGAAAATAGCCTTTATTTTACTATCCCCAATGAATAACAACCGTCTTTTTCGTTTTTTATTATACGAAAGATGAGGCGCCGAAGTGGATATACAATGCGGTCGAAAGTTAAGGGGAACACTGAAATGTGCGCCTTTCACTTTGCTTGCGCCATAGTTGAAAGTCTTTGCGGAAGCAATGTCAGTGCACTGTGCAGGTGTGTCGAAAGAAGTGAGAGGTACCGACCACAAGTTATCTGCTGCAAATATATGTGATTGTACTGTTTCGCTAAAGTGTCCTCTTGGCATCTACGTAATGGGTATTCAGTTTGCTCTTGTACTTAACTTCTTAATTACTTTACAGCACATATTTCAGTTTACAAGTTGTAGCCGGTGAGTTTGTAAGGCGTATCCACTCGGAACAAATTCTCGGAACTACACCAGTCTCGCGATATTATATTTTAAAAAGTCCGACGAAATTCAACGGTGCTCCAGTTATTATTGCGTTATAATGCATAAAACAGAGCCTTTTTTAAAGCTTGCGGACGCGTGCGTCATACCAACATTCAAGACAGCCGCGGCATTTTAGCGTGACAAAATGCGCATGAAAGTAAGTGGAAAGACAGCCCATTTTTAGCTAGTTGACGGCGCATCGCTCAAAACCGGTGCAATCCTCAGAATTCGTTCACTAGCTAGAATTCGTAGATTGAAATAACTGCCGTAAAGCAGTTAATCAACAAGTTCATTAGTGTACATATGCTAATTATTCATTTGAGCATTTTGATTTCTCGTGGAAGTAATGGCAGCCTGATCCAGTAATTTAGCTGAAGGATTAAAACTGTGCCTTCTGGCATAGGCAAATTCTTAAAAGTTGGTGCAGCTAAATAAATAACACCCTATTTACTGTATAACACTTATATGTGTTCCATCGGGATCATTCCGTCGTCATACCGTGGTCGTCATACCATCGTGGTCGTTCCGTCGTTGTCACACCCTGGTCGTGGTTTCACGTGTCGTCATCCCGTTGTCGTGGCTACGTCGTCACGCCGTCGTCGTCATTTCACAATCATTAGATGGCCGTCCTTCCTTCGTCGTCATGTTGGCTGAGCGAGATGTTTCCCAGTGGATATGTGTCCAACTTCGTCATGCGATCTGTACTTACAAACGGTCACTGAACAAGAACAGCGTTCTTCGCTAACACCAATAAAAGCTTCGCTTAAACGGATTCCCACCGCGCCAGGGATCCGCACATTCTAATGGGAAGCGTTCTTGACGAGTTAATCCCTGTTTTCTGTAACGGGACTGCGGTATCGGGTTGTTTTCGTTTGCTCATGCTTAAGATAGTGCACCCGCCGGGGTGGCTCAGTCAGCTAAGGCGTTGCGCTGCTGAGCACGAGATCGCGGGATCGAATCCCGGCCGCGGTGGCCGCATGTCGATGGAGGCGAACTGCAAAAACGCCCGTGTGCTTGCGTTGTAGTGCACGTTAAAGAACCCCAGGTGGTCAAAATTAATCCGGAGGCCTCCACTACGACATGCCTCATAATCAGAACTGGTTTTGGCACGTAAAATCCCAGAAAGAAGAAGACAGTGCACTTTAAAAATGTGGGCCGTTCGCGTGGGTATGTGCCCTTGGATATGTACCACATCGGTTATGTGCCGCTCAATGAGCTTCTTTTACGCCAACTTGGGTATCTGCCACGTGGGCCTCGGGTTGAGAGAGAGAGATAAGTTTAATGATGCGAAATGCAGAGAGGTCGGCCTGAGGTAAATTCCTCTAGCCAGCTACTCTGCGTTGGGGGAAGGGGAAGAGGGAAAGAAAGAGGGAAGAAAGAGGCGCATGATGGGTGACGATGATGAGAGAAGGAGGATATGAAACATATGGCAAGCATTTTGGCATGCTCAAAGCCTACAGTCCAGGCCCGTACTTTTTAAAAAGTTCAGTAGCGCCTGCATGGCCTTGAAACTTGATTGAGTGTCTGGCCAAGGGCCTAAAATAACGTCCTCCGACAACGGTGGGCTGTCGAGACGCGTAAGGTCATTATTCAACCTTTGACGCTCTTGCACGTACCTAGGGCAGTCACAAAGCACATGACCTATAGTCTCTTTGACATTGCACAATTCACAGTCTGGAGACTCGGTGCGTCGCATGAGGTGTACGTTCCCGCGCGTAAACGCTACCCCCAGCCTTAGTCTGTGCAGAAGACTGGCACAGCTGCGTTGAATTTTCGGTGGTAGCCTAAATTTCATGGTAGGGTCCAATCTCTGCAGTCGTCTGTGTCGATTATCCGGATTGTCCCAGTGCTTTTCAGTCGATTTTCGGATGACACTGGAGAGAAGGCAGTTGGCGTCCGCTCTTGAAAAAGGAATCGCACGCATTGACTCTGGTTCTTCCAGTGCTTTCTTCGCTTCGGCATCAGCCAATTCGTTGCCGTGTATACCACAGTGACTGGGAATCCACTGAAATGTGATGTGGTGGCCGTTTTCTTGCGCTAAAGTGTATAGCTCGGCAGTTTGAAGAGCCAACACTCTGTACGCGCTTTCTTTCAACACCAGTCTAAGTAGTTGCAGAGCCGACTTTGCGTCACTGAAGACTGTCCATACTTGAGGAGGCTGTTGCAAAATATATCGAACGGCCTCTCTGATTGCCACGAGTTCCGTAGATGTTGTAGTCGTCTTGTTACACATGCGAAACCGTCGAATGACTTCATGCGCAGGCACGACGAAAGCCACACCAGACGCATACGACGAGACCGATCCGTCTGTATACACATTCACCGAGGAGTCATATTCTTTCGACATATATTCAAGTGTTAAATGTCTGAGGCCGACGGTAGGTATTCGCGATTTTTTAGAAATTCCGGGAATAGATAGACGCACCTCAACCTACGGAACAATTGAGGAGGCTCGCGTCACCCCTTTACCTGTCTATCTACGATGCGAACCTCTTCGAGTATTCCTGCGACTACTGTGCCGTCATGGATGCCATCCCTTATCGATACTTCCCGACATACGGCCAGACTCCACATTTTCAAGAGCCATTAAATGCCAAGAATCTGCCATACCATCATACTTTGCCCCTGCTGACCTTCCACGTATGCCCCCATGGGTAATGTCCAAAATACGGGCCTCGGGTTATGTGCCACAGTGAATTAGGCGCCTTCAACATGTTTCACGGGGTACGCGCGCCTCTTCAATGCACCACTTTGACGCCAACTTCGGTCACTGGGTATTACAAAAACACCAAAAACACTTACCTAGTGACATCTACGTAGATGTTGACAGAAGGTGTCTCTGCTTAATTTTTTTTTCGAGAACATGGGGCACTAAAAACATCCTTGAGCAAACTACGTGAAATGTAAGCCTCTGTCACAACACATATCTTACAGCGCCTAAAAGAGGCTATTACTAAATGGCCTAAGTAATAGTGCTTAAGCCAGTGTGGTGCATCCTGTACATACAGGAAATGACTTTTTAGAGCATTTTTTTATGCTGCTTCATTATTTTTCTGTGTGATGCATGTTCAAATGCACCATGAATAATATTAAGGCTTTCCTGGTTCTCTTACGTTAAGACGAATTTCTCGTAAGACAAACAGGTTCTCACAATCCCTCCGAGTTCGTAATAAAGGTAGTCTACTATAAAATTTGTTATATGTAAGCTCTAAGGCTCATGTTGTGTATAAACTAAATCATGTCTCTTGTATATCTTATGTATACACAGTGCTGGTAGCTTCATGTGGCAATATAGCGGAGCTGTGGTTGTGTTCAAAATAGGGAATGGCGAACTAGGTTTAGTAGTCTCTGGGCTTGTGACTGAATCAGCCAAGATATAAGCGGCCAATCTACTAAGTATTTGGAAAAAACTTAAAATGGATGCCGCCGTGAAAATTCTGTGAGCACCCGTACGTAGGCGTTGTGTGTATGAGACACTGCTCGAGGGAAGTGTCCAGTTTGTTGTACTTACGCACGTGCAGTAACGTACGGCGAACATTTGCGTTGCACGTGGAAAATAAGTAGTTTATTCAGTTTAACAAGTGCCGCGCATTCGTAAGGTGGGCGGTTCTTTTGGCAGGTAGGTCTTGCCATCAACCGTGCTTTGTTTCTGAGCTGACCAAATTTGTGATAAGATCTTTGGACCAAATTTCCTTTCTTTATCGTAAATATGCAACTTCCTTCCTTAACGTGTGTTGCAAGACCTTTACACGTTTAAGAATGTTCATTGAGCCGCTGTTTTTTTTTTAAGTTAACAGCATTTCACACATTTAGTTTCCTTTCTTGTCAGACTTACCTGAACCTGTCATGGCATATTATTTAAGCACTTATTGTAAGGTTATTCGAATTTATCAAATACTTCAGTCCAGCTGACATTGCTATTGCCCCCAAAACGGTCTTGTGAGGTCGGCAACGGTCTGTAAGAAGCAGAAAAAAGAAGCAAGCAATGTAAGCTAGCAGATAGGCTGCTTGCAAACAGAATGGCCATCACTACACTCAGTAAGGGAAGCAAACAGAAATACAACCTTGGAGATATTGGATATTAGAGAATTCGGAATTAGTAATAGCAATCCAAAGAACATCATACGTAAGAAAGAAGTCGCAGCTTAGCCCAAAAGGCGAAACGTCGATTGCGATAACAAATTAGTAGACAACTATACAGAGTAACGATATTAGTTTTATCGGCCGTATAAACTTGCAAGCATTCGCTTACTAAATTAACAAGCACGGTGTCACACGCACACGAGTAAACGCGAACACATCTGGCTCTATGACCGCTGGACCTTGCTGTCAAAACTCTGCTGCAGGAAGCGCGGCCACAGCAGCGAGCGCATTGGCCTTCGTTCTGTCACTCTCTTCAACGCAACTAAACCTCGAAGGCTCAGTGCATACGAAGCTACCGCCACTCGGCGCATGTACTCTGTCCACATCGCAGACCGCTTTGACGTGGGCACGTCGCCCACTTTGTGTACGTCACAGATCGCTGTCAAGATACGGCGCCCGCGCGGCCGCAGGCAGCAGCCGCCGCCTGAGAAAAATGCCCCCCCCCCTCCTCCCTCATCTCCCCCACCCCGAGCCTCGCTGGTGATAGAGGACAACTCCTTTCCGCCTGGCTTTCTCCATCGCGCGCACGAGATTGAGCCGCGATCGTCGGTTGGCCCTAGCAAGCTTTCACTGGCACATACAACGTACGGCGTGCGGAGACGATGTTATCGTGTTTGGGCCTTATACGGAGCATCACGGCGACGACAACGGCGACGACGACAACAGCGGCGGCAATACAAACACACACAGACACACACATTTCTTGTTTATCAAGATGGATAGCCTGACTGATAAATATTTTGGAGATAATAACTACAATAATAACTAACAATAATAGACAGTAACTAGGCATTCCACTGCGAAAACAAATATTACAAATCAACGTCTTACAGAACCATTGGCGTCCTACCTATTAAGTTCCTTGAATGTTTTGTTTACACATTGTAGGAGACAACAATGTAGTACACGAATGTATCTGTGAAGACTTAGTTCTCTCAACTGGCCGTATTTTCCAGTGTCTCAACGCGACAAAGTAATAGACAAGACAACGCGCTCTCTCTTGTTTTGTCTGTTTGGTTGTCCCGTTGTTGTGCTTGAAAAAAGCAATATGTTAGTAAGTAGCTGAACATCCAAGCCCCGAAAGTGGTTGCGTTCTTTAGGATTCCTACTAGTCGGGAACATGCCCAGCGCACTGACCGGATTCATTTCTTCGATTCCGCCACCTCAACACCATTATCGAGAACTTATGCCGCTAAAAGGTATCGCTCGCAAGCGCATGAGCTTACTCTGACATAGTGCGATTCTAGCCAATTCACCAACTCGCATTCATATTAGCCCAGATCCGCATCTGCAGGTCTCTGTTTTCCACCTGTAAAGTTAGCTTTGCTGTCTAGCGGTTTGACCAGCTAATTGCGGCGCAGTCATCTTTGCAAACAGCGTTTACACGCACACTTTGCTTGTACTCTGACGGGAAAAGTGTAGACATGGCTCTCGTGATAAACACTGGGCAAAAGACAAGCTTGTTTGTTTGTTTGTTTGCTCTCAGTTTGTGGTTCATATCCACCATGGGGAATTGGCCGAAAATTATAGGGAATTAAAAGAAAGCGTTTACTACTGCATGCTATATAGATGTTTTAAGGCAACAACAACAAGAATAGAGTGTATCTTGCATGCATGATAGCCATCCAGCTTGTGCATCTTTATTTGAATGATGACCGGCACCGCGAATAATAGGACAAATGAGCAATGCAGAAAAGAGCACACGAATTTCTACATACCAATAAAAAATATGAAAAGGGCCTAATGGACCCTTTCCAGATTTGTCTTTCCAAATAGGAAACCTTACGCCACTTTATTCAGATGAATGACACATTAAACTTACCTTCCAGTCGTATCTCCGCTCGCTTAGTTCGACCCGGTTTCCTCTTGAAAGCTGTAAATGACGTGGGAACAACGCGTGTTTTACCGCCATTCTGACAAATGATAAAGTGATGCAAAACCTCCGCAAGTTTCGACACTATAGCTTGTAAATGTGCCATTATATCCAAGAGCCTCATTATTACCTAGCTAAGCCTACTGGAGCAATAATGCCCTTCGTGCGTTAATTGATGCCTGTACAAATCACGCGTAATCTGCTACAAACCCAGGTGACTGTACGCATGCCAGAGGTAAAAAAAACGCACATGCTCTAGACTTATCTGTTCCCTTTAAGAGTGATCCGAGCTGTACACGAGTAAGGTAAACAGTATTATTACTTGTGAGTGGGTCGTCGACAATTTCCAAGCCGTCCGTGAAGCAACCGTCCGCTCTCTGCCAGCTATGAATGGCTCGAATCCACTCCGGCTTATAGAACTCTGGAAAGCCGGCCAGCCCACAGAAGCCGACTGGAAAAGAAACGAACGAAGATATCACGAGGCTCACATGGCCACTCCTTCATTATGTGCGAGCCATGATAAAGGATCATCATCATCATCATCATCATCATCATCATCATCATCATCATCATCATCATCATCATCATCATGGTATTATCTCCGAATGTGTTTTCTGTCTTACAGCGAAGCTGTTAGCTTCTAGCTGATGGGGATTTCTCATGGCGTTCTCACCGAAAAAACGGCAGCTGGAAAAGGGGTTTGTGTTTGAGTTCCTGCTCAGTAGAATTATGTTTTCCCGTATATTCGAATTGCAATCCTCCTATGCTATCATGTCTGCAGGTTGTGTGTAAGTTGTACTTTACGAATTTTCAGACCCATTTTACTTTGAGAAATTCAAGTACTTCAATAACGTACTACACGAATGAGTGTGTATGCTGTGCTAACGGTATCGCCACCTAGTGGCCGCGGCCGCTCAGACAGGCCTCGAACGGCAGCTGGAAACGGGCTTTGTCTCAGTTTCTGCGTGACAGACTTATGTCTTCTAGTATATTAGGCGAGGCTTTATAGGCTCACAAGTTTCGGCGACGGTGGCGGTGGCGTCACGCTGAAAAGTGGGCCGATCCTGGTGATAGTGCAGAAAGGGTCCAAGCTCAATGGCACATACCAGGGACAAAAAAGAAAGAGAGAGATAGAAAGAGAGAAAGAGAGAGAGAAAGGACGAAAGAAGGAGTGAAAGAAAAAGAAAGAAAGAGAGAAAGACAAAGAGAGAGAGAGATAGAAAGTGAGACAGAGAGAAAAGTGAGAGAAAAGAGAAAGAGAGAGAACGAATGAGGGAGAGAGAGAAAGAAAGAAAAAAAATCACCAGCCCTTTCCCTGTCGAGAAAATGGGGGTAAGCGAAGCTTGTCGTGTGTGTACTTGACCTATTACTTTCCCTTCCCTTCCCTACTACTCTTAGTTCCCTTTCGTGGTACCTTTCCTTCCCTTTCCTTCTAGTTTTGTTTCCCTTGCGTGAAACTTTTCCTTCCGTTGCGTTGTACGTTTCCTTCGCTCGATGTATACATTTAATAAACGTTTATGTTTTATTACCGTTACATGTCGTGAACCTTACGTTACCCTGACGAAGGTCAGATACACACATGACAAGCTTCGCTTACCCCCATTTTCTCGATAGGGGAAGGGCTGGTGAATATTCGAATGACGATCCGAAGCAATCATGTTTGCAGCTTGTAAGTCGTACTTTACGCATTTTCTGGCGCAATTTGCGTTTAAACATTAATTTAGTTCATGTAAGGCACTTGTGCTTGGTGGAAGTCCTGGAAGAATGAGGATGTATACTGTACTCCCGATGTCGTGCGTGCGCGCATGACTTATGTCGCTTGTTGTAGTGGTGCTCGTGTAACGTCGTCTAACGTCAGTTGTGGTGGTACTTGTCTAACGTCCACACCAGCTTCGCTGTATACATCAGTATTCAGAGAATCGAATGAAGGCGGACTTTTTTGCCAGCTAAGTACTTTCCAGCACTGCCACTACCATAGACATATTTCACAACCCAATTCACCACCCTGACATAATTCACACTGACCGGAGGAAGCTCATGGGCAACTCTGCCCCCCAGCATGTGAGCATTTTGCTACTTCTGAAGCGAAGTCCACATACGTCCCATTCTACACTGCCTTACTCTCGATCCTCATCCATGCGATGACGTTTTGCAACCTGATGTTCAAGTTTTACCAAAGGACATACTCGAACACCCTAATCACATAGTCACGTTAGCCTAACTTCGGCGCTGTTAGAGGTCTGGTGCATGCGATTTATTGGGTGGCTACCTCTCCTCCCTCCTCCCGGTTTCCCTCTTACATCTATCTATCTATCTATCTATCTATCTATCTATCTATCTATCTATCTATCTATCTATCTATCTATCTATCTATCTATCTATCTATCTATCTATCTATCTATCTATCTATCTATCTATCTATCTATCTATCTATCTATCTATCTATCTATCTGTCTATCTATCTATCTATCTATCTATCTATCTATCTATCTATCTATCTATCTATCTATCTATCTATCTATCTAATCTAATCTAACTGTTTCCTCGCCAACGTGGACCGCTGGGTAGTCCATTTTCTAATGCTGAGAGAACTGGGTTTAAAGCCAACCACTGGGCCAACTTTGCTGATTTGTATGTGACATTGGGTAGGTGGCGTCATTCAATGAACCTCTTTCAGGCTAACATAGGTTACTAAGTATGCGCCACCGGGTATATGCCGCTCGCCAATGAACCTCTTTGATGACAAGTTGGGTCACTGGCTACGTGCAACTCCTCATTTACAAAGTAAAATCACACAAATTTCTCCTGTGCAGAGAGGAATCGAACCCTCGTCATATACAGGGTGTTTCATTTAACTTGGGCCAAACATTAAAAATATGCAAATGCTACGTAGCTGGGCAGAACCAAGGTAATGTTGTTTGCCGTTGCTATCAACAAATTTCTCCTGTGCAGAGAGGAATCGAACCCTCGTCATATACAGGGTGTTTCATTTATCTTGGGCCAAACATTAAAAATATGCAAATGCTACGCAGCTGGGCAGAACCAAGGTAATGTTGTTTGCCGTTGCTTGGAGATACTCAGACTATTTTGACATCCCGCCTAATTAGACAATTAGTCTTAATTAATGAACTCCTCAGTTATTATAATTACAGGAAAAGGGTCAATTAGAAAATTGTAGAGCAACATAAAAAACTGCAGATACAGCTTTCTGTTGCTCAATACGTGCTACATAAAAGTGTTTTTCTGACCGTGAAAGAAGCCCGCGAATACACGCAAAATTGCCGCGCGACTGGCCGCTCGAGGCACTTTGCGTATATTCGCGGGCGTCTTTCACGTTCGGAAAACACTTTTATGTAGAACCTATTGAGCAAGAGAACGCTGTATCGGGAGTTTCTCATGTAGCTCTACAATTTTCTCATTGACACTTTTCATATAAATATAGTATTTCAGAAGTTGATCATTTAATTAAGACTAATTATCTCATTAGGCGGAATCCAAAAAAATAATTTGAATATCTGTGAATTTGTTAGCGTTTGTGTGAACTTGATAGCGCGGTTGGTTTTAGCCTTTCTTAAGCTGTTCGGTCAAAAGCAGTCAGTTATCACCACCAGACAATTGTTTAGTTTTTTTTCGAGCGGCTGCGCCCCCCGACGGGCTTGATCGACGTCCGACGATGCGACCAGCACTCTACACCCAAAGCTTTCATCGGCCTCCAAGGAAAGTATGTTCTGTGCAAGGGTGCAATTTGGACATCCGTTCGGCTGACCTTTTACAGCGAAGCTGTATATGGCTAGCCGATTCGTCTGTTAGTCGCCTGTACGCGGAAACTATCATCATCAGCAATGGCTCGAGCGTCGTCGTCTTCTTCCACAGCTGGCTCGTTGGCGCCGCTCGGCGCAACCGCACGAACGCGCTCGTGCCACTGCTCCCGCGTTCGTCGTCGTCGTCTTCATCCACAGCTGGCTCGTTGCCGCTCATCATTCCAGCGTTGAATTTCACTTCTTCTCTGTCGCCGTAATGGGGAGGCCGCGTTTGCGGGGGTATGAGTCATTGCTTAAGGAGGTATGAACCATTCATTATCTTACGTGACGGACATAATTAATTTTGAAGCAATTTAATTTTGAAGAATCGCAAGCGGCAATGCGGCAAAGGGCGGACTGCGGGCAGATACCGTCAGTGACGTCGTTGTCTCCGTCACAGCCGAGCGTGTGTGTGTAACCTCATTAAGAAACACAAAGACGTAACCAATAATTGAGAAAGACTTTCATGCACCGTCGGGATTAACCCAGTGATAAACACCGGTGCCGCACGTTTTAGTTTCGCTGGTTAACCATCTGTACGGAGTGCTTGGGCGGTGGTTTTTGCTGCATCGCTTTCCGCGCTGAAAGCTCGAAGCGCCCATCGAGTCGAATTGCGGTGCATTTGAAAATACAGCTGTATTGACGGGCCACTAAAACAAATTTTGCGCCTTTAAGAACAAAATGATGTCAGGTCTGATGTCAGTGATGTCAGCGTCATCTGCATAAGGAAGGAACACTTCCGCCGCAAGTGTTCTCTCATCACGCAGATGGCGCTAAGCCCCATGAACCACCGAGGAACAGCCATGTTTCGAACGTATAGAACCTTCGCTAACAAGTATATTTACCTTGGGCACCCTGCTGTCTACACTTCTCATACGTAACGCGTCTCTGCTGGCGCAGTACGGTGGGTTGCTGCATTGCTTCAATGCTAATCGCGTTAGCGATCACATTGATCATGAGATGGGTTCTGCCGGAATGTTTGTTTCGACTCAGCACTGCATTGTGCTTGTGGTTCTGTCTCTGTTATTTCTTGCTCTCTTCTCTTCCTTCTACATAATTCACAATAGAATCTTTTTAGAACCACCTAGTTAAACAGAAGAAATAAAAATGTATCCACCAGCGCTTTCCTACCTAGAAATGCACTTGCAATTATCTGTAGCTATAACTGCGCTAGCGCCACTCATAAATATTGAACAGTTCTCAGCGTTCATATGCGTACGTGTTAGTATTGGCAGTTGGCGAAATACAAGCGAACGTTGTTTATTCATAGCAGTCCACAAGTCCATTTCGGCCATTGTCGAGGAGATTCCGGATAGCACGGACGCCTACAAGATGCCTAGCGAAAGACCGAACCCCGATTATTTGCCGAACCATGTTTTCCCCGAAATAACAGCATCTTACATAGACTTCAGCTTCCAGTTTCCGCATGATTGCCTTTCTGACTCCGCAAACAACTGCACTGACATGATACCAGCTTTCCTATTAGTATGCATAATATTCAAGCCAGGGAAAATCGAAAGCTGTGATGTGCTTTCCTCAGTATGTGATTTCTATAAATAATAAGTCTGTCCCCAGGTTCTTTACGCCTGCGTAACATTTACCTATAAGGACGAAATAAACGTTGCAATATTTCGACACTTCGTAAGCCAGAACGCTAGCAAGAAACCCTTTGCCTCTATGCAAGGAGTGAAGCGGTCACATATGCAGATATACTCGTATACAGGGTGTTTCAACAAAGTCGGGCCAAACTTTTAAAAAATTCACTTGCGAGTCACACGAATGCAACCAACTTAGTATTGTTCGCTGGCTTCTTGAGCAACTTCAAGGTATTTTAAGGTGAGACTAATGGCAAATATTAAGTCAACCTACAGGGATTGATCAGTGCTCGAAAATCTCTAAGGCGTCTAAATTATCGCGAACAAAACCTTAGTAATGGAGAAATTGAAGTAAATGCAGGATGCGATTAGACACTCCCCTGGGACGTTCAAGCACTTGCCAGATAACGAATACAGTCCTCATTTAAATTCTGTCACTACTACTAAATCACTCGTTATAACAACATCATTGTATTGCATTATAAGAAGAAAGAAAATGATACTTGTTCAGTGCTATATCATTTTATTGCGATAGCAATTATATTGACACTCCAGGCGAATTTCTGCCGTCAGCGTCGCATTCTAAGGGCGATAAAATCGTCGCCGCACGCCGCATGCTGTATTTGCGAGCGAAAGCGTGCGAGGGTGAGCCGGCTATCGCGGTTCAATCTCGCGCACGCCAGATAGGGGAGCGGGAAGGAAGTACGCCGTCTTCCAGTCGCGCGCAACGCTCTAGAGGGAGGGTAGGGAGGAGGGGGGGGGGAGCGTTATACTCCAGGCGGCTCGAGCGGCCGGAAGGAGATTCTTGTTGGAAGGGGTGAAAAGTCGGGTTAGGTGCAACGCGGTAACTGTCTCTCAATAGAGGACAGACAGTTACCCCATTGCACTTAACGCAACGTTTTACCCCTTCCACGCGCCCGCCGGGCCGCAAGTCTCCGGGAGGGAGGGTAGAGGGGTACGGGGGGGGGGGGGGTTGCGTGCTACGCAGCGAGCGCCCGCCCGGGCGGCTGTATCATGAAAGCCTTCTGGGGTGGGGACAAGGTCCGCTCGTGCTGTGTTTTCGCGGCTTCCTTCGCGTTGATGCGAGACCGCACGAAGGTCAATTCGCTCGCTGCTGCGGTCGCGCTTACTCACCCCAGCGCTTTTACAGCGATTTCCCGCGATCGTCGATTGAGATGCGTTCATGTTTGCTTGTGCGTGCGTGACACCATGCTTAATTTTGTTAGTATGCCTATGTTTACAAGTTCATACGGCTGATAAAGCTACTATCCTCACTTCCTATAGCTGTCCACTAATTTGCTATCGCTTTCGGGCGAAACTGCGACTTTTTTAGAAAAAAGAACTCGTTGACATTACCCTGGACAGCAACAGGGGTGGTCGAAAGGTTTCGTTTTCGCTCGACTCTGCACCGCCCGCGCTTTCGCGATTCGGTAGTTTCGTAATTGCGTAGTGCTGCGCTGGTTTTGCTGGGTTGCGCACTTAATATTTGCCTTTAGTGTCCCCCTTTAATGGGTCGCATTCTTTGGCTAGGTGCCCAGGGTTATTTTCTGCTCGGTTTTGTTCGTCCTTCCGCTTCATGTCCCAAAATACCCGTAGCGCCATCTAGGCTTCAATGGGTGAATTTCTGTGAATGGCACAAACATTTTTACGCTTACCGCCACCTACTTGGGGGCGCAAGAACCTCCGACGCGATACTTTGTCAAAAAGCCGCCAGGTTCCGAGACACAATCGCCCAAAGCCCAAACTATTGTTAGATAATTTTCTCGACATGCGACCGGGGCACTCGGCATCGCGAAACTGCGTCGCATCACGGACGAGAAAATAACAATTTCTGGGTGCGCTCAGTGGTTGCATTACTTTGAATATGAAAATTATCTGAGTATGCGGAGCCCTAAGAAACTGCTCTGTGAAGAGGAACGGAGACGTCACAATGAGACGAGGAACTGTATACGAAACGAAAACCTTAGGGAGGCGCATTAGAACGCAGCTGAGAGCTTGCGCGGGCAAGGTACGCGCGGAAGACGCAAGAAGAGAGATAAGTGCGTCTGCAGCAACATAGAGAAGCTTCTGAACAGGACGCGTTGCAATGCCGGCAAGCACGTCAGCGGGCAATTTATGCGAGAAAAAAAAGCACTACTACAACACAGACCGCTTACGAAGTTGGAGTTTGAAAGCAAGCGAGCGCGTGATCTGATAAGTTATGCGAGCAAGAAAGCGCTCCAAAATGACTCCTTACGAAGGAAATCGCCAAGGGAGCGCGTCTTTCATTTACCAAACACAGGATCGGTGGTAAAAATGCGCTTACTGAGGAAATCGTAATTGTGTGCGTGGTATTCTTTGGAGTTGCTTATCTCTTAAAATACGGCACTCTTGGTTTCACGGGTTTCATAAGTAATGATTCCAAAAAATGCTACGCACTATATGACAATTCCCCAGTGGGGAATTCGCATTCTTTAAGTTCTGCCAGTATTCTTGCTGTTGACAACATAAAGGGCGAGGAGGTTTTGGCGAAGGATTTTGAAGTACCGGAGACGATGGGTGCGGCCATCACCCATCATTTTCTCTTGCAGCCTATTCGTGTCTTTGTTGAGCGCGCAGCGTCGATACGTCGACACTTTGTTGGTAGAATGTTTCAGGACACTAATGTCGCTGCGCGTAAGCGCGTAGTCACTAGGGATTTTTTCTCAAATACTGCGCGCTTTTTTTTTTTTTGCAGCCACTGCAGCTATCACCACGGGGAAAAAAAATATTTTCATATTTCTCAATAGGCTCTACAACGTGTGCAATGAAGAGTTTGCGTTTAATAGAACGCTTTAAAGTTTGGCTAATAAACCATTGTTAATTAATCACAGAAGCTCATGGTAAACAAATATTTTTAGCTGGTCAAGTACAATACTAAGTTGGTTGTATTCTTGTAACTCGCACGTGGATTTTTTAAAGTCTGGCCCGACGTAGCTGAAACACCCTGTACATGCCTGCGACTTTTATATTGGCACGTACGAGTTTGTGCACATAGCAAATGCCATCGGTAGTTTTATGCCACTAAAGTGGTGCGTTTTTGTTTCCCTTAAAAAACAGTGCTAAGTAAATTATAAAGCCAATTCCAAACTAATCAGCTATGCTTCTTTAATACTATAAAATGCGTACGAAGTAGAGAGATAACCAAACGCTAGTTGTGGCGGAAAACAAACTGCATTTACAGGTCAGACACAAGGCGAATATAATTCAAACAAAACCGGACAAGCAATGCATGAAGAAACAAAATTCACAGCTTACAGAAACATTGATATCTTGTGATATATGTTGTATGGCCCCTAGAGTTTCAGTTAGAAGCATTTGAAATAAGTGAACAAAAAACCCGAGGACACCTAAGCACATCTTATCAGTTGTGAATGCGAAAGCATTCCTGTCCAAATGAATAGCGTTGAGCGGTCCTTCGAGTTTCGCGCTGCGAGTAATGTACCATAGCGGTACGTGCCGCCCGAGCCAGCAAGCTGTAGCAGCCTGTGGTGCCAAGGCCGCATGCCACCGACGCGGCGATGCCCTCTCCCCTCACGCAACACTTTGCGCGGTATCTCCGCAGGATGTTTTGTTTTTTCCTTTCACCCGCTCTACGTTGGCTCGGCTCCGTCGAGGAGCGCTCGGGCTGAGAGCGAGTGCGAGGATGACGTGGCGTCGTGGCGATGTCCTTTCCCCTGACGCAACACCGGGCATGCTATCGCACAGAGGGTGGCCCTTTCGCGCGCTCTGCTCCGTCGAGGCGCAACTTGTGGCACGACGTCGCAGCCAATGGCAGTGTGAGTTTAGGGGCCATTTCGCTGCTACAGACGACAGACGCCATCTTTCTCACTCAGTGGGTCATTTGAGGCTTTGACATAAATAAATAAATAAATAAATAAATAAATAAATAAATAAATAAATAAATAAATAAATAAATAAATAAATAAATAAATAAATGACACCACGAAGCGTAAGGCGAATAAGCCTTGTTGGAAATGGGCCATTATTTTATTTCAGCGATGCGTTGTACCTGTGCTGCTACGAACACTCGGAAAACGACAACGTAGGAATAAGGCGGATATAACAGCAACTCGAATATTTGCTTTAATGAAGAAAAAATGGGGAAAGCGCTCTCTAATGCGTGGAACACGAACATTGGCAAAAATTAGCACACGCTCTAGAAAAGTTTACTATAGTGCGCATCATGAACTTCTACACTCTCTTGGGCAGACTTATGAAATGAATGTGTCAGACTGTAGAAGATAACTGTGGTTATAATTATAACACTAATGATCCTGTTCTTGATGTGACGTCAACGGAACTTGATGTAGGAGATGACGGGGCAGATGACGATGTGTCTTCTTCAGTATTGATTCTCACGTGACGTGAGTTGAGGAATGCACGAGAGTCTTGTTTCAGATATTTTTCTGGAGTCATTGAGTACCAGACGGACTCAAATATTGCAGAAAGGGTTCACTCAGAGGAAGCTCGCAAGAGTTAGGTTGACGATAACTGAGTGAACAAGAAATTTCCAGCAACGTGCCCGTCTTGGCAAACTCTTTAGATCATTGTTGCTTTTTATCCCCAGTAATCTACGATAGGCATGTTACGTTAGAGAGTTCCAAACGCGTTTAAGCAGACTAAACAGCTGCTTCTCCTGAACCCCCCCCCCCCCCCCCCTATTTGTCCTACCCTTCTCCGACCATATCCCTTTCAGCTCCTACCCCCTCACAAAACTAGGTTCCCATATATCACCGCTTGCCGCCGTTTAACGGTGGGGACATATTAGCCATTGTTGCACAAACACCGCATAGCCGCACCGTTACGAGTAATTAGAAGCGGTTGGAATTGCCTCTACTTGACCGCTAAAAGAGTGCTGCACTAGCTGGAAGCCGGATACAGTTGAACTGCTTTTGCTGTGGGAATGGAAATCGTAGGCTAATTGTAAAACAAAAGCTCGTTGTACATGGGGCTGAAATGTTACCTCTGGTAGATTAGTCATATCGTGATGTCCCGTACTATTTGCCGAGATGTCCAAGTTTCATCTTAAATCCAGGGACACAAAGAGGCTCGTCGGGCAGTATCGCGGGAATACCAGGAAATTTTCGTGATTGCCATTGCGTGACGCACGTGCATGGGACAGATTAGGCTGGAGCACGGCAGAGAACGATTTCGTGTTAAAATGCAGCCTGTTATTGTAGCAATGGTACTACTTCACACTATATCACAATGTATTGATCACTGGTAGCCAACTTTCTTGACAAGCACAGTCCACTGCAGGTAATTAGCCTGCATTGTCTTCTTGCTTTCTTGCTCTTGGAACGCGACTCAAACAGCGTACGACGACCAGCGCTGACATGTTGAAACGCTGCCTTAGCGCTAGGCAAAGAAGAAAAGTCCCGATGCGTTGAGCCCAGCTTGAACAACATCCTGAACTGTGGGTCCGAGCCACGGTTTGAGGCATGAAGAACAACAACCGCAACGCAGAGAAAGAAATACTTAGAAATTTCATTCCGAAAGTTAGACATTGCTGTAAATACTAAAGCATCCTCTCCTTTGGGGCATCTACATTAGGTTTTAGCCACAGGAACGTATGCATGGCCGTATGCGTGTTCGTTTGGGACACAGCAAGAATACCTATTTAATTTACTGATTTATTTTTTTTATTATTTTGCTCAATTCTAATTTAAGCTGGTCAAAATTTCTTACCTTCTAGCTTGCTCTCCCTTCAAAAAAGCACACATTTTCCTATAAGATAATAATATTAAAAATTTCTCTAACATTAGTTTGTTTCTATCTGCAGGCAGTGCGAAGCACTAACCGCAGACCAAGGTCACATACTTTGAGGGTGCCCATCCAACCCCCGCCAAGGATGATTCTTCGGTAAGCTCCCATGCTTGAGGCATGGGAGCGTGCGATCAAGACGGATGACCCAGAATGCCATGTGATGCTGACAGAGTGAGCTAACCGCATCGCGGCCACATGGCATCCACCCTAGCTCCTCTGCCAGGGTCTCACCTACTACTTTAGGCCTCCAATAAAGTTTACTTCTCTCACTCTCTGTTTCAATGTATCATTTCAACTGTTCCCTCACATATACTTTTCTCATTAAGTTTTCTCCCCCCTCGTCCTACCCGTTTAGCTTCTTGGCCAATCGCCCGTAGTGGTTACGCGCCATGACATAGGAAGCAAGCAAGCAAGCAAGCAACATGCACACTCGGTCATCGGTGGCTCCAGCGGGGCGCTGTCGGCAACCCCTTCAGCGTCGCTCTCGTCGATGCAGTCTGCGTGGCTTGTCACGTTACTGTCGTCATCTGGCGCAAGGCGGTCACGCTGGTCTGAAGGAAAGCGCCGCCGGTATTCACACCTCCCCATTCTAGCCACCCTAATCTGTCGTCAGCGCAAGTCGTCATCTTGTTTCTTGTTTTCTTCAATGTCTTGTGTTTTCAAGCCTGTAATAACAGCTGCCATGACCGCTTCGCACATGAGAGAGCGCCGGTTTGGGGTCTGCGGAAGTTCAGTAATTCAAAGGGCTAGCTTTAACTATAAATTTATAACTTAAAAGAATAAATAGAATTAAGGCGTAATGAAACTATTCACGTTAAAGATTCACACAAGAAAAATCGCCGCACTAGACGGGTCATACAAATATATATCGTACACAACAATATCACAAATAGTAATCATTGAAGAAATAGAGTTTTGACCACCGGGACAGTGTTAACAGCAGCAGATGGGTTTCAACAGCTGGTGAGCAATAGCTGACTGACGGCTTTTATAATTAAGTTCAAATATTGGAGGAAGACAGCACGAAATGTATGGATTTGAGGCGCAGACAAACCGGGCAGATCGAGCGAGTTAATTGAGATTGCACGAAGCTATAGAAGGAAGTGCTGAGCCCGTTCGTCGTCACGATACCGCCGCGTACTTGATGCACGCAATGATCCCATGTGGCGCGTTTCCCAGCAATTCGCTTCAATATAGAAGTCACCCGAGGCCGTTGCCACATGAGTTTAAGGGGGAAGCGGAATGAGGAGAACGAAAATGCAGGGGGAAAAAGGAAGCGAGAGGTCGGTGTTATCAATACAGAAAACAAAGTGGGGAATAGTAAAGTACAAAAGAACTGCTGAGAAAAAAAAATCGGGCGGAACTCGTCTACTGTGACTATCCAAGTATTCAAAATAGCCGAAACGCCTCCTGCATGAGGCGCGTGCTGCAGCAGGGACCCTCTCTCACGCTTCCCTCTATACAGGCTGCGCCTTCTCGCGGCGCGGCCGTGAAGTCCCCAAACACCCAGTGGCGCATGCATATTGACCCAAGACGGCGTCAGAGAGGTTCATTCAAGAGCGGCACATACCCAGTAGTACATATTTATACGTGAACGGCCTGCTCTCTGCACTACCTACGGGATCGGCCCACATTTTGGTGAGAATGCCATAGATGGCTATGGATATCCAAAAAAGAACTGGTCCGACAATGTCAACAATGCTATTTGCATTAAGAATTACGGCCGCTCCAACGCACTTACTGAAATCAACGTTAAACGAAGCTTTCCTGAAACGTTTAAATTAAATGTTCTGCACAGAGACAGGTATATATGATGCTTAAAATTATATTTCCCAGTTGCGTACAAGCTATAAACTGTGAACGTTTTATTGCGATAGCAATTATACGGACACTCCAAGCGCATATTTGCCGTCGCCGTCTTCGTCACCGTCGTCGTTGCCGTGATGTTCCGTATAAAGTCCAACGGCGATAAAAACATCGCCGCACGCGGTGCGTTGTGTGTGCGAGTGAAAGCGTGCGAGGGTGAGCCGGCAACTGCAGCTTAATCTCGCACACACGAGAGAGGAAGGCGGCCGGAAGCGCACGGTCTTCGTTCACGCGCGATGCACGGGGAGGAGGCGGCGGAGACGGGCGCGGGGGGGGGAAGGAGTGCGTTCTGCTTACGCGGCTGCTGCTCACGGAGCTATCGTGAAAACGATCGGCGACGCGGCCGAAGTGTGCGCGCGCGCCAGCCTCATCTTCAAAGCGATCTGCGATGGGCCAAAGGGCATTTGCCGAGTGCCGGTAGCTTCGTATGCGCTGTGCTTTCGACGTTTAGTTCGCGTTGAAGCGAGAGCCAGCGCGAAGGTCGATTTGCTCGCTGCCACTGGCGTGCTTTCTCACTCCAGCGTTTTGATGAGCTCCCGCGGTCATTCGAGCGAGATGTGTTCATGTTTACTTGTGCGCGCGTGACACCGTGCTTGTTTATTTAATTAGTAAGCGAATATTTACAACTTCATACGGCCGATAAAACTACTATCCCTACTTCGTATAGCTGTCTAATAATTTGCTATCGCAATCAATGCTTCGCCTTTCGGGCGAAACTGCGACTTTTTTCTCCCATCGCGAAAATTTTGTGTCATTTGGCTTGGCGTTTTCAAGCATAGTGAATACGCGCTGCAGAGATTACGCGAGCGGGCAAAGGATGCTTTGTTATAAACACTCTCTTGCTCTCATATCTGTCGGCTCCTCGAGGCTCTCTACACACTCTGCCGCCGTCCTCTCTACAAATGTAATCCTATGAGAGGCTTGCGTGTACGCAGTCCGAAAACGAACGTCTATAAAATCTTAGGAAAGCGCCTTTAAAAGTGGTTTGAGGGAAAGTGAGGGCTGAAAAAGAAAATGTTGCAGTTTTGCCCGACAGGCGAAGCATCAATTGCGATAGCAAATTAGTAGAGAGCTATACGGAGTAGGGATAGTAGTTTTATCGGCTGCATAAAGCTGGACACATTAGCTTACTAACTGAAATAACAAGCGTTGTGTCAGCGCGCACAAGCAAACATGAATAGATCCTACTCGACGACCGCAGACAACCGCTGTCAAAACGCTGGCGTGAGCAAGTGCGGCTGCAGCAGCCAGCGCAGGTTCGTGCGGTCTATCGCTTCAGCGGAAACTGAGCGGCGAAAGCACAGCGCATACAACGGTTGGAGCCGTGTGCAGATCGCTTTCAAGATAAGGTGCGCGCGACCACCCGCAGCCGCACAAGGTACAGGTACGCAGTTGCTGGCAGAGTAGAAGCCGCACCCCATCCCTCCCACGCTCACTTCCCGCTTTCCTCCTTTCGCGTGCGACATTGAGTCGCCAGTTCCCCTTGCACCCAGTCACAAGATACGCAGTTGGTGCCGCAGCACAACGTTGCCCCCTCCCTCCCTCCCTTTCTCCCATCCTCCCACGGCCTTTCGCTCGACGGAAGACGTCGCGTTTGCTCTCCGTCATCTGTTCGCTCTCTATGAAAGTGCACGTCACTCGCGCGCTTTCACTTGCACATACAGCATACGGTGCGCGGCGACGACTTTATCGCCCTTGTACTTTATGCGGAACCTCACGGGGACGCCGACGACGACGCGGACGGCAGAAATCCGCTTGGAGTGTCCATATAATTGCTATCGCAATAAAATAAAGCAAGAAATACAGGAGAGTACAGTAGTGCGTAGCCAGAAATATTTTTTTTTCTGCAGACGCGGGTTGTTATACGCCGCCAGTAAAAAAAAATAAACACAAAGAGAACCTGCGCCCAAATAATATCTTAGTCAATTTTCTTCTTTAATAAAGCCGAAGGGTTAGTTGTTTCTTTCACTGTAATATCTACGTAAATATACCAGTGCACACAGGACTCCGAGGACTTGATTCGTAAAGGAGATTTATTTTCTCACACACAAAAAAAAAGAAAAAAAAAATGTTATGGTTACCCCTCTTTCATAGGAATCGGTAGAACACAAAAGTGAGACGTGTCTTCACAGAAGCTGTTGCATGTTGGCTTCGTGAACTCACCGTCCGCTGCAGCGAAAGGCGCATGATTTGCGGGCCGGCGACAGTGTTGCAGGTATGCTTAGCGCGCGGCGCCCTGTTTGCGAGCGGCATCCAGCTGCCGAGTCGCTTCGGCGACGGTACGAGCATTTTGGTACGACTCTGTAGTGTCTTGGGCAGCCAGTTGAGTTGCGACGCGCTCAGCTTTAGGAATGCGATGGCAGATTTCGCAGCATGCCCCAGGAAAGCGGGAAGGCGTTTTGCTTCACGCTAGCGTGTCTCTCACCGGACCAAAGCGAGATTCACCCGTCGACGCCGTTGCGTTTCTGCGCCGCTTAACGCAGCAGTTTTCTTAGTTATTGCCATCGCAAGCGAAGCAGTAGGCGGCGTGCAAGCACTGCTGATGCATGTTGAAGCTGCACTCCACAGGCGGCGAATTGCCACAGGCTAATCCAACGCGAAAGACAAACCATATGCGGAAAGTGCCAACAACCGGCTACACGACATTGGAGCCACCGCTGCGCTGTGACTATTGTTGCGCTCCCTGTCGGCGCTACTTAATGTGACGATGCGGTACTTCGCTTCACCGCTCCTAGATAGTGGCGCCATCGCTGTTAACAATAGTCCAAGATGTCCTTAGCTATGGCCTAAGAGACGCGAAGGCCCTGTAAAGCCTACTGTTTTCACCTTAATTCACCTTAATCCTCCGGAATCATTCCTAATCAACCTTAACCCACCCAAATGTATCTTAATCTACCTTAATCCTTCTTCATCTACCTTAATAGACCTTAATCCACCCTAATCGACCTTAATTATCTCAAGTATACCATAATCCTCCTTAATATACCTTAATCCACCATAATCGTCCTGAAACCACCCTAATCCACCTTCATCATCATCAACCTATATTTATGTCCACTGCAGGACGAAGGCCTCTCCCTGTGATTTCCAAATACCGCTGTCTTGCGCTAGCTGATTCCAACTTGCGCCTGCAAATTGCCTAACTTCATCAACCCACCTAGTTTTCTACCGTCCTCGACTGCGCTTCCCTTCTCTTGGTATCCATTCTGTAACTCTAATGGTCCACTGGTTATCCATCCATTGCATGGCCTGCCCAGCTCCATTTTTTCTTCTTAATGTCAACTAGAATATCGGCTATCCCCCTTTGCACTCTGATCCACACCACTCTCTTCCTGTCTCTTAACGTTAGGCCTAACAATTTTCGTTCTATCGGTGTTTGTGCGGTCCTGAACTTCTTCGCGAGCTTCTTTGTAAACCTTCAAGTTTCTGCCCCAAATGTTAGCACCAGTAGAATGCAATGATTGTACACTTTTCGTTTCAACGACAGTGGTAAGCTCCCAGTCAGGATTTGGCAATGCCTGCCGTATGCACTCCAACGCAATTTTATTCTTCTGTAAATTTCTTTCTCGTGATCAGGGTCCCCTGTGAGTAATTGACCTAGATAAACGTACTCCTTTACAGACTCTAGAGGCTGACTGGCGATCTTGAATGCTTGTTTTCTTGCCAGGCTATTGAACATTATGTTTGTCTTCTGCAAATTAATCTTCAACCCCACTCCTACATTTTCTAGTTAAGGTCCTCAATCATCTGCTGTAATTCGTTCCCATTTTGCTGAATAGGACAATGTCATCGGCGAACCGAAGGTTGCTGAGATATTCGCCGTTGATCCTCATTCCTAAGCCTTCCTATGCTGCCCTAATTCGCCGTAATCTACCTTAATGCACTCTTATCTACCTTAATCCTCCTTAATTCATCTTAGTTCACCCTAATGCTTCTTAGTACACCTTATTCCACCTTTATCGATCTTAATCCACCCTAAGCCATCTTAAATCACCTTAAATCACCCTAATCCACCCTAATCCACCCTAATCCATCCTAATCTACCCAAACCCAGCTTAATTCAGTGCCTCACAACGCTGCCTTGAAACAGAGATCTAATGCTTTCGTCTTAAAACTTATTTCACTTGTTGCCGCCGAACGTCACATCCGTTCCATCCTGTAAATGAAGTTGATCGCCGACCCCGGCACAAAACACTTTCGTCTTAAAAAACACTCGTATGAAAAACAATGCATATGTACCAGAACATTCCTGAATAATTACGGAGACACAAAAATAAGGACCACTGTTTGAAATTCAACGAGAAACTGTAGGCCGAGAAAAAAAGTGCTATTAAAATATGGTAGCAAAAATACATGAAACTTCTTTGAGTTCCTCTACAAGGTGAACATTACGTAAAATCGTCCGTTCACCGAAAATTTTGGCGAGTATTCTGACATCGAAACACTCTCCTGACTACGCCCCAGGAGTACAGTAAACGCCGAAATCACCCTAGAGACTTGTCTGCTTGCACTTGCAATTGAAGTAACTTGTCCCATTGTCATCATCATCATCATCAGCCTATATTTATGCCCACTGCAAGACGAATGCCTCTCCCTGCGATCTCCAACTACCCCTGTCCTGCGCTAGCTGATTCCAATTTGCGCCCGCGAATTTCCTGACTTCATCGCTCCACCTAGTTTTCTGCCATCCTCGACTGCGCTTCCCTTCTCTTGGTATCCATTCTGTAACTCTAACGGTTCACCGGTTATCCATGCTATGCATTACATGCCCTGCCCAGTTCCATTTCTTCCGCTTAATGTCAACTAGAATATCGGCTATCTCCGTTTGTTCTCTGGTCCACACCGCTCTGTTCCTGTCTCTTAACGTTAAGCCTAACTTGTTTCGTTGCATCGCTCTTTGTACGGTCCTTAACTTGTTCTCGAGCTTCTTTGTTAACCTCCAAGTTTCTGCCCTATATTTTAGCAGCGGTAGAACGCAATGATTGTACACGTTTCGTTTCAACGACAGTGGTAATCTCCCAGTCAGGATTTGGTAATGCCTACCGTAAACACTCCAGCCCAATTTTATTCTTCTATAAATTTCTTTCTCATGATCAGGGTCCCCGGTGAGTAATTGACCTAGATAAACGTGCTCCTTGACAAACTCTAGAGGCTGAATAGCGATCCTGAATTCTTGTTCTCTTGCCAGGCTATTGAACATTATCTTTTTCTTCCGCATATTAATCTTCAACCCCACTTTTACACTTTCTCGGTTAAGGTCCTCAATCATTTGCTGTAATTCGTCCCCATTGTTGCTGAATAGGACAATGTCATCTGCAAACCGAAGGTTGCTGAGATATTCGCCGTTTGATTTTCACTCCTAAGCCTTCCCAGTCTAAGAGCTTGAATACTTCTTCTAAGCATGCACTAAACAGCATTGTAGAGATTGTGTCTCCTTGCCAGACCCCTTTCTTGATAGTAACTTTCCACTTTTCTTGTGGAGAACCAAGGTTGCTGTGCAATCCTTGTAGATATTTGCCAATATATTAACGTATGCATACTGTACTTCTTGGTTGTGTAATGCCTCTATGACAGCTGGTATCTCTACTGAGTCAAATGCTTTTTCATAATCTATGAAAGCTATATAGAGAGGTTGATTGTACTCCGCAGATTTCTATATTACCTGGTTGACGACATGGATATGATTCATCGTAGCATACGTATCCCTTCCTGAAGCCAGCTTGTTTTCTTGGTTGGCTGAAGTCAAGTGTTGTCCTGATTCTATTTGAAATTACCTTGCCGAATATTTTATACAATAGTGAAAGCACGCTAGCGGGTCTATAATTCTTCAATTCTTTAACGTCTCCCTTCTTATGGATGAGGATAATGTTGGCGTTCTTCCAGCTTTCTGGTACACTGTAAGTCGTGAGGGATTGCGTATAAAGGGCCGCAATCTTTTCAAGTATGATATCTCCTCC
The DNA here is from genome assembly GCF_013339745.2 of Dermacentor silvarum. Lineage (NCBI taxonomy): Eukaryota > Metazoa > Arthropoda > Arachnida > Ixodida > Ixodidae > Dermacentor > Dermacentor silvarum. Next base: position 169,633,944 of record NC_051155.1, read on the forward strand.
CTCCTTGATTAAATCGACTGTTATTCCATCTTCTCCAGCAGCTTTTTCCTTGGTCATGTCTTTCAAGGCCCTGCTAACTTCATCGCTAGGTATAGAAAGTGCCTTTGTATCCTGTTCATCACTACTTTGAATGAAAGTAGCTTGGCTGCTCTGGGAACTGTACAGGCCAGTATAGAATACTTCCGCTGCTTTTACTTAGTCATCGAAAGTGCTGATGATATTACCCTGCTTATCTTTCAGTGTATACATATTTTGCCTTGTCCTATGCCTAGTTTTCTTCTCACTGATTTCATGCTGAGTCCATATTTTACCGCTTCCTCAATCCTTTCCATGTTATATTTCGGATATCCCTGACTTTCTTCTTGTTGATCAGTTTCGACAGTTGAGCGAATTCTATCTGATCTCTCGAGTTTGACACTTTCATGTTTTGCCGTTTCTTTATTAGGTCCTTTAAGGTACATTAAGGAGTATTAGGGTATATTAGGCAGGATTATTGCCGATTAAGGTGGATGAAAAAGAATTAAGGTGGAAAAAGGTACATAGGGTGAATAATTTCGATTAGGGAGGATTAGGGATGATTCAGGAGGATTAAGGTGGATTACGGGGAATTACAGTAGGCTTTACAAAGCTTTCGCCTTATATCACGAAGGTGATAGCTAAGGACATCTTGGACTATTGTTTACAGGGATAGCGCCGCCACCTAGGAGCGGTGAAGCGAAGTACTGCATTGTGATACTAACGAGCGCCGACAGGGAGTGCTACAGTAGTCACGGAGCAGCGGAGGCTCCAACGCGTTATAGCCTGGTGTTGGCACTTTCCGCACATGGTTTGTCTTTTGCGTCGGATTAACCTGTGGCACCTCGTCGTCGATGGAGTGGAGCTTCAACATGCATCAGCAGTGCTTACACGCCGCTACTGATTCGCTTGCGATGGCAACAACTAAGAAAACTGCTGCGTTAAGCGGCGCACAAACGCAACAGCGTCGACGGGCGAATCTCGCTTTGTTCCGGCGAGAGACACGCCAGCGTGAAGCAAAACGCCTTCGCACGTTTTCGGCGCATGCATGCTGCAGGATCTTCCACTCGCATTCATAAAGCTGAGCGTGTCGCAATTGAACTGGCTCCTCAAGACACTTCGGACTCGGACCAAAATGCTCGTACGTTCACCGAAACGACTCGGCAGCTGGACGCTGCTCGCCAACAGGACTGTGCACGCACCAAGCAAGCCTGGAACGCAGTCGCCGACCGCAAATCGTGCGCCTTTCGCTGCAGCGAACTGTGAGTTCACGAAGCAAACATGCAACAGCTTCTGTGAAGACACATTTCACTTTCGTGTTATACCGATTCCTATGAAAGAGGGATAAACCTTAACTTTTTCTACCTATACTAGGAGCTTTCAACGCAATGCATGTACAGAATTGCGTTCACTTTCAAAAACAGCTGCGACGCGTGGCAACAAAAAAAAAATTAATATAACTGCGAACTCGCGTGGATCATAGTTTAAGAAGTTCACTGGTGCCTGAAACACGCGATCACACTTTCCACAACTAGGGCAAGGTCATACGACTTTTGGAAGGATGGGTTCTCGCACTAATGTTATGTGCTCATACGAAGTAGAGGAATATCTGCATTTACATGTGTATATTGAGTGCCTACAAAAAACTAAGAAACGGTTAGGAGTTAAGGATTTCCTAAACATGTTTCATGGCCGTAGTTTTGATTCATTTAATACCGCTTCCATCATTATGAAACAGTTGTATTCTTGTTTCGCCGAAAGATTCGTTTTCTTCGTTTACTGTGCGCAATACAGGACGTGGCAGCAGCATGGTGTCATAATAATTTTCTTTACTTCTCTCTGAACCTACTACAATTAGCCATTAAATATGTGAAAAGTCTTTGCGATTGCATTGAATAGGCGTAGATAAGCAGCGCGCGGACCGACTGTTCTATTTTCTAACGAAGCTATTTAGTGCTACAAATCTGTGCCACAGGGAACCTGAACTTTTAGTGTTCGAGTATAAGGTTGCATTGCTTTTTCTCTTGGCAGAGTTAATTTCACTGCCTATTAGACCTGCATAGTTTAAAAAAAATGTTGCACCGTTCACCTTCAAGACACGAATAGCCGAGAGAATACTGAAAGAAGAAAGCTCGCAAAAAGTGACATAACCACTGAAAAAGTAGGTAAATTGTTTGTTAATTGGCATAGACATTTGATTTTAAATTATAAGACTCATAAGACTCAACTACCTGCGTAATCTCTCTCAAAGCCGAGACTAGTTTATTACGATGTATAGCAGCAGTGAAACAGACGTGAAGCACACGTAGTAATAGACAAAAAGAATGTCTTAGTGACAACCATCAAGACTCGGTTAGGCGCCAAGACGTGGCGCCAAGACGTGGCGCCTAATTCCTCGATAAGTGAGAAAACAAAGAACAAGAAGCAACTTGCCTTGTTCCATAAAAAGGTCTTGAAACCATTCCGTCAGGCCCTGCTTGCTTTCGAACATGGCATCCCTGTAAATATTGCTGCACGTCTGGTGGAGGAACGTTTTGAGACTCATTTGTCTGTGTTCACTCAGAAGCTGCTGCAGTCGCTGTCTACAAGAGCTCTGAAAAAAAAATTGGATAAAATAAAAGGACAGCAGCGGTGAATGCTCGTGCAAACAGGGTGGAAATCTCGCGCAATCCACAGTAGCGACAAAACCGGGCACAGTAAAGTTAAGTTGGTCTGTTTATAGCTTCTAAAGGAAGAAGGAACGCTACTGCATCGCTCGTTAAGCGTTTTCTGCTTCCCACGTGGAATGAAGTGCACAAGGTATCGGTACAAACTTCCAGTTTACTGCGCCGCGCTACAGAAACTTTACTTAAAAAAAAAACATAGATTTTTGCCTAAGCCTCCTATATGTTAGAGTGGAAGACAGAAAAAAAAAATGAAAAGGGAAAGAATTGTGCGTGAATGGGCACATACCATGCTTAATAATTGAACTTAAGTTTTCTTCGTGAGCCCCGTAGCTTTTCGGGAATCATTTGAGAACTGTATCATGTACACACTAAGTAGAGGTGCAGAAAAATAAGCACGGGGTCCTAGTAGAACAGGAGTGGTGTCTAGAAACGCTTCTGGAGACTTCATGTCAAGTGAAAGCGTGAATGAGCGACAATGGTCATGGCAAGTATTTACGTAGTCAAGTATAGATTATTTAGGTTTACTTAGTTGTGAGCTTCTGTAAAACGAAACGAGCACGCATGCTCTGGCAATGTTCTACGTTACAAAGCGCCTCTTTTATTGAACAAGAGGACTAGGAGGAAGCCCTTAAAAGCGGCGATCCCAGGACCAACTAAGGGCTGTCCAAAGGGCCCGCGAACGGGGGGAGGACCATGGTCTTCCGGCCCCAACGTGGGAGCGGCCCGCAAGTACGACTTGGTAGTTCCTTAGGACCTTAATAAAGTTTGTTGACTGACTGACTGACTGACTGACTGATTTCCCTGTAGCAAGAAATTTGCTGTATAATATCTTGTTTAGTGCGAATTAAACACTCTCCCCCACAACATTCAACGTGGGCGTGATTAAGCACGGCCCATTACATTGAAGAGGATACGGTATCGAGGTGTACTTTATTTTTTCAGAATGATACGCTCCAAGGAATAGTGCCAGTTTACCTGGATGGAGTACTACATTCGTGATATTCCATGTGTTATCGTACGGAGATAAAGATTGTTGCGCACTGTAACTTGTGAGGACAGATTCTCAAGCTAGTGCAAATTATCATGCGAAAGAGTTGCAGTGCGTTTATTGAGGAGTTTACAAACGAAGTGTGCTCCTGTTTATTTTACAGTTGCTTGACGCTTACCAGTCCTTCCTTCTATAACACACAATCTGCATCTGTGTGCCTAAACGGTGATTTGCTTTGAGAAAAGAAAGCACAGAAAAATTTTGGGCAAGTTTTGTAACTTATATTCGTTATTTTACCTAAGTATAAATCCGAATATTGGTGCTCAGCCCCACAATCGAACAAATGTATGGGCTGTGGGGACGCTTGACTCTCACGCTTTCCTGATGTGACCTAGCGGATTTCCGCTGAACTATTACGTCATATATTCCCCTGATGTTGTTTTCCCCGCCTGGCTCGCGTCTCCTGTGATCCGGCTTCGCCGCGTGGTTTTGTGCCGGCGGTGGTCGGTGTTGTTGCAGACTAGTACGAGAGGTGGCTCGACTATTGCGCTGCTAGCGCCATCTAACGGTAGGGTTACTCGGGTGCAAAAGGGAGTAGGTAGCTGTTCCTCATTGGCTTGGGGTCGGCGAGCGGCGCGGACGTTCCGCGCATGCTCCGACACGCTATTTGCGAGACCGTCTCGCGAGGCTTTGGAGCGGAGCATGGGAATGTATGAATACGATCTTCCGAACGCGCCACCGTTCGCTTGACCATACACGCGATCGATTAGGCGTTGGTTTCCAGCATGGGAGCGAACATATTCGCTCGCTATCCGGTCGCGGTGAGTCGGACTTCCTCGATTTGTCGCGCGCCCATCGGCGTGTTCTGTGGGTAATAGTACGGCTGGCAGGTGTATGAAAGGTGCAATAAACCCACCGCGGTGGCTTAGCGGCTATGGTGTGGCGCTGCTAAGCACGAGGTCGCGGGATCAAATCCCGGCCGTGGCAGCCGCATATCGATGGGGGCGAAATGCAAAAACGCCCGTGTCCCGTGCATTGTTGGCACGTTAAAGATCCCCTGGTCGTCAAAATTATTTCGGAGTTCCCAACTACGGTGTGCCTAATAATCAAATCGTGGTTTTGGCTTGTAAAACCCCAGAATTCTATTCAATCCAAAGGTGCAATAAAGGCCCTTGTGGTTGTTTGCACCACTGTGTTTAGTTCCTTTGTCCCAAGAGCACGTTTGAGACTCTACAGAACTTACGGCGTAGGCGATGAGTGTGTAGAATACTTCGTGCGTCAACCAGTACCCGTCAGTATATGGGTCAGTCATGAGGTCGAAACACTTTGAGCTGATTTTGCATTCTTCTGGCTTTCTGAAAAAAAAATTATGAATGAGAGCATAATAAAGGTGTTCTTTTAAGGATGAGGTAAATAACAACACCAACAATAAATCTGCAGACTTCAGCGATTTCTCTGGCGCTGAACACACTGCGACAGCAGCCGGTTCCCACAGCTGACGGCGCTCGCATGCAGTGAACGTGTGCTGATCTCCATTACCGCCATCGCCACCTCTTTCTCAGGGTCGGAGTACTTAACTTGCCCTCAGTCAATTTCATTATACCATTCCTAGCGGGAGAAAATCGTTTGCCTCTAGCCATCCTATAGGCAGCGCGAATAGACGAACCACGCGAAAGGAGAGAAGTAGGACACAGGCGATGTGTCATGTGTGCGTGTGCTGATATTAGACTTCTCTCCTTAGATTGTCCTAACTAAGCACCAACTAGTTTCTTCTATCCTTGCTGCTGTCTCGCACCTACGTCTCGTTGCCAGAATCCTACTTATCACTAGATAGTCGCCGCAAGTTTCGCTAGCTTCTGTCCCTCGTCCATGTGCTCGCTGGCGAGGTGAAATTCGCAGCGTATTTCGATTTCGGCCTCATCAAATGAAGCAAAATTTTCCGGCGTTTCTCTTTGCCTTCGGAGTTGTACTGAATGGTGACAAATGTTGTTTATCAAGACTAAAGCCTTAATATCAGTGAGATATTCCTGCCTATAACTGAAATAATAATCATGCTTAACAGAGCACCAGCGAAACCACGCCCTAACGACACTCTTCTCCCTCTCCTTACGCGCCAAACACGCAAAGAAAAAAATATCAATTGAATATCATATCCTGCACGTGAAATGATAAATGGTAAGAATTCTTTTATGACGTATATAACCGACTAGTTGATGGGTATATCGTTTGAACATATAAGGTGTACATTAAGGTGAGCCTATGCTCCCAAAAGTTATTCGTCATAGCAGCTCGAATGAACAAGTGCCGACCAACAATTATGTCCAACATATTACGCAATACAAGCGGTCATCGAAAACGGGGCTGTATTCACAAGGAAGTGTTTACGCTAAAGCTATCCGTAAGAGCAGGTGTCAACTACTCGCGATATCGAACACATAATTAGCGAAGGCGGTCAGCGAGTGGTAAATAGCTCTTACGAAAGAAAACTTTCGGGAACACGGCCCCAGGTTTTTAAAACTGAAAAACCCTATCACACATTGTATTCGGAAAAATGTAAAAAAAAAAAAATGTCATGCATTTAGCAAAGTGCACATTATAATCATCATCATCATCACGCTGTTTATTGTTCCCCTCAGGAGGAAGCGCTTTCCCATCGATATCCGTTAGCTCGCTCTTGACTCGGGCAACTTCATCCTCTGCCGGGGACGGCTTTCTTATTTCATCAATCCATATAATTCTCTGCCGTCCTCGATTGCGTTTTTTTTTGTGTGCATGTTCTGCTAGTCTGATATATAGGCAACCGGTTGAATTCTTTGCGAAGGACATGACTTGCCAAATTGCCGTTCACTCTCTTAATCTCAGCTAGAATATAATCTAACCGTGTCTGATCTATAATTAACAATGCCATCTTCCTCTCTATGTTATGTTACAACTATCGTTATCTGTTCTATTGCTGGTTGCATGGTTCTTAGCTTCATATCAAAATAATTTGTCATCCGCAAGTTTACTTTCACGAACTTAGTAATTGGCAGAGTGCATTGATAATTTACTTTTCTTTCCAATGACATCAGTAAGCAGCTGCTTGTTACTTCTGAGTACCAAACATTCGCACTCAAACCACCTTCTTTTGACTCGAGATTTCCTCTGGAAGGTGTGGCTTCTCTGTGACTATTTGGCATAGATAAAGGTAGTGCACATGGCGACTGCCAAACAGGAATTCTTAACTTTTGCTAGACTACAGAGCATTACTTTAGTTTTCTGCATATTAAACAAATCCTTCAAATCTTCTCGATTCAGCTTCTCAATCGTTTGCTGTAGGCCACCTCCAGGTGGGCTAGATTTTTCTGACGGATTGGCCGGAGGGATCGAAGGCAACTGGCTACCTGCTGCAATATTGCCGCAGAGATCTCTCCACGCGATGTATCCTTCCAGGCGTCTCATCGCACCGCCGTTGGAAGAGCGCCAGCAACGCCTTGCGCGTGGCGAGACAGCGCGTGTCTCTCGTGCACGCGAACGCGGCTGCGCGTGTGCTCAATCTTCAGACGTGGTTGACTGTGGAACGCGCTCCTGTTAACTCTCCTTATCAATTGTGTGAATGTGTTTTAGTGTTAAGTCTCTGGGCACAAGTTCGCCCACAATAAACCAGTTTGTTTAGTGTGCTTCATTGAAGAGTGCTACAATATTACTCTTGAAGAGGCAAACTAATATATATCTTTACTGCATGTGATTACAGTAGATAGTCCTAACGTTGTGCATAATAAGTCTGCCAATGTTCAGGAGCATGCCTCTTGAGGTTAAAAGTTTGAACTGCTGCATGGTTCGAAGCAGTGTGGTAAATAGCGAGACATACGGTGACTGTTGTCCTGCGAACATAACAGACTGGTTTGCAGCTTGCCAAGACGGTAAACCCGCAACAGGCACGCCTATACTGCCGTAAATATAGTGCGGTAAAATATGATGTCACTGTTTCTATGGTGTAAAAAAAAGAGTACTTCTCGAAGTCTTCTGACTTTCGGTAGAAAATTCAGTGTGAGTTTATTATACCTAAAGTGTCCCGGCGTCTTTAGAAGGCGGATAGATATTATGGATGCACAGGCTCATCCACCCATATGATAAACACTTCATAAATGTTCGGGTCAGCATAACTTATATATGTATTACTAAAAAAAGGTGACCGATAGGGCACTTTTCGCAAATATCTGTCAGTGAAAGATATCTGCGTTCATTTCAACTTTAAGTTGCCAAGGGGCTTGAATGCTAATGAAGTACGTGCTTACTCTTAGAGAAGGTGACTCATTGCGATGGCCTTTAGCTAAAATACTGTTATAGTCAAAGTAATGCTAACCGCGCTTACCGTGGTGTTGATAACTCCAGGATGCAGAAGTCCGAGAAGTCCTCCAAAAATCCATTGGAAGCAAGTGGCATCTCCATGAAGTCAGTGCTGACTCGTGATGCCGGGAAATCGAAAGCCCAGTTTCCGAGCCGAATGATCGGAAGCAAAGCTGCGATAAAATTGCCGCGCTTAGCTGCATCTACTGTTCTGAATTGGCTGCCAATCTTGTAATCTGGGTTGGCATTTGACAGTATTTAGACGACATAATCTGAAAAACACCACAATATTTAGAAAGTGACAATAAGACATATGTCAAATAACCATTTGGTTGATGAGCGACTAAAATATTGTTGCCATTTTTGAACACTTATTTTTAGAAACACGTGGACAACCCCTCGCGTAGAAGTGTTGCAGAAGATGTTCAGAGTGGATTAAACCCTGTTAATTAATGATCGTAGAGTACTACAGAAAAGGTATTATTGCGATAGCAATTATATGGACACTCCAAAGCATATTTCTGCCGTCGGCGTCGCCGTCGTCGTCGCCGTCGCCGTGAGGTTCCGTATGTCGTCAACAGCGATGAAATCGTCGCCGCGCTCCGGACGATGTATGTGCGAATGAAAGGGAGCGAGGCACGCGCGCTTTCACGGGGAGCGAACGCACGTCGGAGAGCAAACGCGCGTTCTGCGCCGTGCGCCCTGAAGGGCTGAAGAATTAAGCGTCTCTTTCCTCCTTTCCATATATAGAGAGCAAACGCAACTTTTTCCGTCGCGTGAAAGGTTGTGGGGGGACGGGAGGGAGGGAGGAGAGGCGACGTTTAGCTGCGGCACCAAATACATATTTATATAAAAACGCCTCGCGCGTTCGGTGCGAACGCGGGCAAAACGCCGACGGCGTCGACAACAGTTCTGCGCGTTGCTGGTGCTGCGGCATGTCCAAGTTTATACAGCTGGTAAGACTACTATCCTTACTCCGTATAGCTCTCTTCTAATTTGCTATCGCAATTGGTGCTTCACCTTTCGCTTGAAACTGCGACAAATTTTTTAAGAAGCAATCAGCAAAAGTTAGCAATTTGTACTGCTCTAAACACGCCCAGGTGACAGCAGCAGGCTTTCACATCGGAAACTGTCATATTGTTGTGTTTCACTTTAGCACGTACCAAGCTTACCACGAACAACTTGGCGATGTTTACAGTGCGCTCGTGCGCTACAATACTGCCTGGTGAGGGCTCCGAAATATTTGCGTAGACACCACCACCCTCACAGTCTAAACCAAGTGAAATTTGGTAGAGCACAGCTTTCGCATCGTATTTACGCAAAACGACATCGTCAATTTCTTTGGCAAGTTGGCAAACATTGAAAACCACAGCAGACAAAAGGGTAGTAAATTAACCACTTGCCGAAAAATACGTGCTTATTGTCTGTTTTGTCACCTGAAGACTCACGTATGCTTGGGCCTCACCTTCGGCGGATTCCATGGTGAGGGTGTCCAGGAACAAAGGGGCACCTCTCTGGTAGATGTCCAAGGCCAGCTTGAACAGCTCTCGAGTGCGATTGAGCGCGGCGGCGGCCTTCGCCAGGCTGGGCTGCGCGTCCTTTGAGTGCGTCCATGACTGGCGCGCTGCGGGGGATATACAACGTTCACCGTACTAAGCGCTTTAAATTACTTAGCAACAATATATGGTTGTGCCAGTGTCGCACCAAAGGGGCGGGGGGGAGGGGGTGTTTTGGGGGTTGTAACCCCCCTCTGAGGCCGACTTAACCCCCCCTTTTGTTTAACCCCTTTTCTTTGCTTGCGCATTTGAATACGGCAACTAAGATGTAAGACGCGCAATCGTCTGCACAATTACAAAAAGCGCATTTTTTGACAATTTCCCGTGAAGAAATTGAAATTAGTGCTGTTTAGATGGTATTGGCAAACTGTCAACACCCCCCCCTCTGGCAGAGATCCTTGGTGCGCTACTGGGGTGTGTTCATGAAAAAACAAAAACATAACAAAATGGGAGCCAGCGGCAAACAAGGCATCCCCGCCCCTAGGTGCTACTGGTGGATACCTTGTGTTGTCACCTTATACGTGGAGCTCACACGATATATGTGGGTTTAACGATGCAAGCATCGCCCGCAAGAAAGGCACATCGAGTGATCGCTTGCAAGCACGCTTGCTCCCCCCCCCCCCCCGCCCTTTTCTCTCTCTCTCTTTTATTTAAGCCGGTATTAGTGAACACAGTCAAAGAAAGTCGTGGAGTGGGATTATTAAAAACTGAATGATAAAGATGGCAGGGATGCAGAAACATGGAACAATTCATTGATTAGGCTAAACGTAAAACAAAAGACATGGGTTCCGAGGACGCCACTGTGGATGTACGAGTATGCGGCTTGAATTGAAGCAGCGGCTCTGCAGATAAGGGTGAACTTTTTGGACAGACCAAACAGCGGCGAGGCACTCTTGCGCGGTAAACGTATAGCTTGCTTTTGGCACTGTCAACCTGCGACTTGCGTATGCGACCACGCGTTTTTCTGAACTTTTCTCGCGTTGCTAAAGAATAGCGCCGATATAGTGGCCGCTGGCTTTCGTATGTAGAAAAGTGGGCGTGGTGTGGTCGAAATAGCGGACTACTAGGGCGTTTTCTTTTTTTTTCTTTTTGACAATACACGATCATTCCGCATTCCACCGTCTCGGAATGCGGTAAGAATTGAACCTGCAATCTCAACAACAGAACGTCATAGCCCTGAGCCAACACGTCGGTTAGAAACGACGAAACGGAACTGAATTCTATACTACCCAGTGCTAATGGAACTGGCATCGGGTGATCGGGACAGTAAAAACAACGTTTGTCGTATGTACGTGCGTTTTACGGAGAGCGTTATCTGATATCTGCACCGAAAACTTATTATCTTCTGCACGTTAGAATGACATGCCTGTGGGCTACTTTCTGATGAGAATATGGCTCACACAAAAGACACGCAAGGCGTTAAGTTTATTTTGTGTTCGTTGTCACTTGCTACACGTAGAAAATAATTGTGATTTCACTGATATATGAACGTCTGCGGAGTTTAGCTTACAACGCTAAACTAATAATCATAACTCCCTGTCACTTTCCCGCGCCCATGTCATTCGCTCTAGAACATCTTTGTCGGAAGTAGTAGTTCTCCCGTAGTGGACATTATATGAGAACCATTAATACTTGCTACTATAGCTATTCTCAATCTCATTTGAAATATGAAACTTTCGAGATCGAAAAAACAGACAGTGCAACATGTTGTTCTGTAACGCATAAATAAATAATATAATAAATAAATAGTACCGTTACAGTGTTTTTGCGCCATCGCAATACAAACAAGCAAAAAAATCGTGTAATTTAAAATGTCCAATTTACCGTCCGAGCGGAATATGAAAAAAAAAAGAAATAACAAACCGTCACCATCTCGTCTAACGCTTTCCCGATTAAGAAATACGGGCATGAAAAATTTAAACCGTTAAACATATAAACAGAGCAAACACGGAGAAAACAATGTTGCTCCCTCGTTGATACTTCGACGACGTTCTCTATCAGTTCAAAAAAAAAAAAAAAACTCGGACAAATTGGGGAAACCCTACACTCGGTTCCTGATTTCGCCCTCACATCGATCCATGTTACAACTCGTTTGCGTGATGTACCGAGCAGAACAGAAGCACCACAGCAACGTCAAACAGGAAGTAACGGGACCATTCGTTATCAAGCTAATGCTGGCTTGGTGCGATGATCCACGAGATGATTAAGCGTGTTAGGTTTCTTTGAGGTAAAACCTTCGCAGCCAAAGGGGAAACCTGATCTCGTCTGGTAATTTTCATCACACCAGCGGTTAATTGCTTTCCGTATGTAATACTCCCGTTATTAAACGTCGACGCTCGTGTGAGCCATTGAGTGTTTGGCAGAAACGCATAACACGGGACAAGCTATTGTAACGTCTCTTATCAGATAACAGGCACCGGAAAAAAAATTGTTTTCGCCGCGACAATGAGAGTTCCCAATTCTCATCACAGCTAATGCAAATTAAGTGAAAGAAGAACACGCAAATCCCCTGCACGGCTTTAAAAAAATGTCTGTTTCGCCCGAAAGGCAAAGCATCGACTGCGATAGAAAATTAGTAGACAGCTATACAAAGTAAGAATAATAGCTTTATCGGCCGTATAAATTTGTAAACATTCGCTTACTAACTAAATTAACGAGCATGGTGTCAGGCGCGCACAAGCCAACATGAACGCAATTCGCTCGGTGAATGCACACAGTTGCTGTCAAAACGCTGGAGTGAGAAAGCGCTGCAGCAGCAGCGACCGAATTGACCTTCGGGATGCCTCTCGCTTCAACGCGAACTAAGCGGCGAGAACACAGCGCACCAGAAGCTACCAGCACTCGGCGCACTGTGTCCACATCGCAGATAGCTTTAGAGATAGGGCCCGTGCGGCCGCACTCAGCCGCGCCATACGCTGCAGCCACCAGAGTAGAACGCCCCCTGCCCCTCTTCTCCTCCCCCGGTGCCTTGCGCGCGACGTAAGACGCGCGCTTCCTCCCCGCTTTCCTCCCTCGCGCGCGCAAGGTTGAGCCGCCATCGTCATCTCACTGCCGCACGCTTTCACTCGCACATACAGCATACGGCGCGCGGTGACGATGTTGTCGCCCTTGGACTTTATACGGAGCACCACGGCGACGCCGATGACGACGCCAGAAATGCACCTGGAGTGCCTATATAATTGCTATCGGAATAATAGCATGAACGCTTCGCTCCAGCGAATATTAAATGTCGCAGACACGTGCATATAGATGTACGAGCGTATATTTAGAAGAACATTTGCAGCTCATGTGGACGCAAGGAATGGCGTGACAAAGGCCCGCGCGCCAATATTTTTAATAAGGACTAGAAATTTCACTTTTCGACGCCTGTTTGAGCATGCTCAATGAATGGTCTATAAAGAGTCTTTAATAATCTACGCTTTGCAACATTTGCTTTATTTTGCATCTTAAGATATTTTGATAGAAGATTGTTTTTCCGAGTACCTACCTTTTAATGCAGACTCCAGTGCAGGTTGAAAGCGGCGCACTTCTAGACGAAGCTGATCTGAAAGTGAGAGAAACTTAGTTAGGGTGCGTCTCAGATTTAGGGCCACACTTATTGCCTCTCTGCTTGTCAATATTTTGTACAGGTCCTCAATAGAGTTTCTTCTAATGTTCTAATAATAAATGTTCTAATAATATTATTAGACTTTAATATTATAAAAAAATTCGAGTCTTCAAGGAAGACAGCACTCATTAGATTAGGAGACGAACCAGAAACACTATTTACACAACTCTTCACGCTCAAGAACACTGCACCAGGCTGCAGGAGCAATTAGGTGCGTATGGTAAACATGGTGCCCTAGTTCAACGCGATGTGTACGTATACAGCCCCTGTTACAGGAAACATGCAAGGCTACTAGGACCATGAGTGCTGCTGAGCTGTGGGCTCGCTTCGTATAGTTCTCGTGGAGCAACTGGTCGAGGTCTCTCTAGTGCTCGCGTTGAGCACTTAAAAAGCATCGACGTCATAGGCGTCAGTCCCCTTCGCTCTCGGTCGAGCTTCAACTCGATACCAGGCTCACAAAGCTGTGCTATAATTATTGTCAACCATGGGACTCGCCTCTCGTCTGTAGTGTTCATACTTAGTACCATAACGTGACATGCGGTGGTGTGCCTTCCTCTTTCTCTTTCCCTTTCTTTCTCTCCTCTTGAAACGGGTGGGCGTGGTGTCCCTTTCAGAATGCAATTTTCAGCCTGATTCTTCTTATGTGTCTATGTGCGTAGGAATTATATAAGTTGACATGATTTGTAGTAATAATAATAATAATCACTCTCTAAATAAATCAATGAATTTTATTAACTGCCCAAGAATAACCTGCTGGACATGATACTGGCGCACGTTAGAATTGGTACAGTTATTTATAGTTACACAGCCGGTCAGCGTCCACCTCACGCTATTTGGCTAGGTACAAGAAAGAGGTTCATTTAGTCAAAGATTTTAGGGCTTATTCAGGATGGTGATGATGATGACGATGATAATAATAATTCCTCAAGTTCCGTAAAATTTTGCTTGAGAGATTCATTAAATTTCAAGCAACAATAAAATAATATCAGAACGCTATGCGCTGAAGTAACCTCCTATACCGCAGTCACTTCACTATTCAAGATGCTGTTTTGTCCCCATTTCTTAAATAATAGTCATGCAATAAAATTAACGAAAATGTTCAACAAAATAGCCGCTTTACGAGCGGAGCGAGAGTACCGAAGTACCACTGATAGTACAGTGAACAAAAAGCTCGTTCATAGAATGTGATAGATAAACGAAGCACCTAACTCTATGATAATAATATCAGATTGGGGGCACATGAACATCGGTTACATAAGCATTAAGCAGTAATCTTCGCCCCGAGACCAATACGGTGCCCACAGTGGTATTTAAACATGGGCTAGGTGTGTATACATAAGGGGTAGTCTAAGGATGGAGGAGAAAAATTAACCCCTTGCTGTTTTAGCGTTTCTTTTTTGGCCTGCTTGCACGTCGATGCTGATCATTCAATAACAATTCGATAAATGTTCGGCGTTTCGAATACGATTTGGTTCTTTATCTCTCGGCCAAATTTCCCGACTGACTGTTTCCCTATTTCCCGATTGACTGCACGCGATAGATGACGCTTCTCTCCTAAATGAATAAAATAAACACAAAGAAAACAATTGTACTGATACAATAAGTCAAGTCGCTTCGCACATTGTTGTCGAGGTAGTCGCTTCTCAGTGTCTTCCGTATGCATTTTCCGTATTTACCCAGTCTTGCTCGCCTAACGCAAACGAAGTTTTCGCGACTTCTTCGACCTGTCGACTACAGGTCCTGCTGGTTTCCTCTCGTTTCCCACTTTTTCCCTCTGGCTGACAACACAGTGAACGGACCGTGCAAGAGCTGAGCATTGTTTTCCTTTGGATTCTTTCGACATAACGATCCGACTGTCGTTTCCCGGCAAAGCCGGCGAGCTGCTTATAAGAGAAAGAAGTTTTCGGCATCCGTGAAAACAAAGGCGTGACTGCCATGTCCAGAGACGCGCCTGCCATTGCTCGCTTGATTTGTTATGGTTGCAGTGAGCCCACCTTAGCTATTTACTGCTGCTACCAGTCAGCAGATGTCTGTCTTAAACGTGAACGCTCCCTAACTACGCAGCATTGTGGTAGAACGCTGTGAGCTGTGAATAAGAGTGGCTAGTGCAGAGCGTGATGCTTGGTGGCTTTATGCGGGTGGGCGAAAAGGAAAAATAAAGAACGGAATGAAGTAATAAAGGTAAAAAAAAGGAGTTTTTCCTGCCTCTTTGGCCTGCCTGTTTTCCAATGCATACATGTGGTAGTGCCTGTGAGTGTAAACGAACTACTCGAATCAGGCTCCGCTCCCACGAACATATATAGTAGCTATCGAAGAAAGGAAAAACTTAGTGGTGTGAAGTTAAGAAGAGACCAAGCTGAAGGCTATGGACGGTGGCACGCGGACAACACATTTTACATAAGTCGCTGTTGCAGTATATCTACCTGAAGTGGGCTTCTATGCTTACATGCATTTCAGTCCGACATCATGTCGCTTGGAAACTCAGGCGACATGATAACCTCGACGTTTTAATACTTTCTGGCACGAGTTTTCGTTTGAACATGATGCACTTGGTCTCCGCTCTGAGTGATCATTACTGGGCGTAATGTGGCGAAGCTCAAACAGGCTCCCTAACGGCTACCAAGCACAAGTAATTTCCTTAAATTCTAGCTGGCAGTTCGGCTTCCTCAACCGTCGATAACGTAATCTCAAACACTTCCTTTATTGAAACAAAATCGTCCTTTATACTAATCGATGCGCTCATCTTGCTTTTCTACAAACGCTGCTCGTGTTTCTACACTCCTCTGTTCTGTGCACGTTTTCTTTCTCAAGCTTTCTTTTTTCATTTTTTTTCTTTAGAATCTTGGTCTTTTCGTACTCTTCGCCGCAATATGTGGCACTGAGATATAGTTGATTCCAATCTCTGTCTTACCCCAGTGTTGCAGTTTCTGCGTAAAACGGGCATCTATGCTTACTTGCTCACTCCTACCCGCCTGCCTGCTCCTTCAGCTTTTTACGCAATTCTTTCAGGACATAAAAATTCAGCTTGTATTACAAACCACCGGAACACTGGCATCTCCGCTTCACGAGCCAGGCGGATGTTTTATGAATGCTGGCTGCAGACGTCTAAGCAGTAGTTTTTAACTGTAAACATTGGGAGCAAACTTGGACTAAATAATTCCAGTGTGTCGGAACGGAACGAAAAAAAAAAACGATAAAAATTCGGGGTAGCTTGCACTTGTGGGGCAAGGCTAAAGACACAGCGGAGCTGATCGGTATCGTTCGTTGTCGGCTTCTCTCGCGTCGGGATCTTCTCAGAGCCGACGCTTTCTCTCCTGTTCCCTAGCATTCTCTTGCTGGACGTACTCGGAGTCTCCGGCTCGCCGTCATTGTTTTGCAGCGACTTCTTCGGCTAACCGTGCTGTGTCCAATCACTGGCAGTCTCGCTTAGCAGCGCGCTGCGATTCTTGGTAAAGGCCGATGCACACGACGGACCAAGTCCACGGGCCGATGGGTCAAGTGATGCGACGTCACGGTCCGCCGCGGTCCGGTCCGGCGCAGGGCATGCATCCACAAAACGGACCACCATAGTAGACGACAGAGCGGACCAACCAGCTACGCTCTTGGCCACAGTGCTCTCGACTCAACAAGTCGCGAACCCATGCCAACCCCTCGCGCCCGCGCCGCGCATGTATCGCGCATTGGAGTCTTTTGCTGAGCTTTTGCTAGCTTAGGCTGAGCCGAAAACTAGATTGGATTTGTCTAAAGGCACTGTGTTGCCAGACAACATTCGTTGACAACATGCGGTTCACCGCCAAAACTGAAGAGGGAAATGCCTCGCCAAATTGTTGGACCGCGAGGACTGCGGTCTTGCGCGGACCAACGGCGCTCCGCACGAACTGTTGACGTCGTATCACGTGATGCGCGGACGGCGGTCCAAAAGAGCGATTTGGTCCGTCGTATGGATCGGCCTTTAGCAGCTTCCTGGTCAGAAGTGTGAACCTTCCTTGGTCTCCCCATGTCTAGCTCTGGCGCGCCGCCGCTGCGCATCGGCTTTCATACGGAACGAAGGAGCGCATGCACAGTTGGCCGTGACGTCACATCTGACTTGCGGCGCATGCGCAGTAGTGCGCAGCTGGTGGCGAAGTCGTAGGGGAAGTGGGGCGAAAGCTATGCACAGTGTACGGGCGGCGAGCGTAGACGCGCCAGGATAACCTCACGGCGCATGCGCAGTAGCGCGCAGCTGGCGAGAGCTCGGCGGTGCCGTGTTTGTGTCGGGCGAAGTGAGCACGCACCTGCGCCGGCGGTTACTAGGCAACGCGAGGTGACATCATAGTTCGGCGCAGTTTTTCGCGGACGACTAACGGAGTTAAGGACAGCTTAAACAGCTTGGCCAAGGTCGATCCACATAGGTCGCGAAGCTGCGGGCGAAAAGCGGTTCAGAACCAATTGTCACCGATATCAGCAAGGGTGGTTATGGGAGCAGCGATTGAAGCGCGACTATGTTTGGAGGGAATAAACACTGGGAAAGAAAAAAAAGCGTTTTTAAATTAAAGCGAGACGCAGTTAGATTCATTCAATGAAAATAAAATTTCTAATTAATTTTATATATGCATGGCGAGAAAAGGTACAACTGTATTTTACTAGATGATTATCAATACATACCTTTTTTCAAGGCCCACCGTGAGAGTGCCCATCGATAGAATAAAGAATGAATGAATGAATGAATGAATGAATGAATGAATGAATGAATGAATGAATGAATAGCGGCGGCCGTTGACGCCGCTATCACTTGCAATACCATGCAACTCTTGGAGTACGTGGAAAGGCGCGCCCGTAAAGTTCACCTGTTACAATACCCCCCCCCCCCCCCCCCCCCCCCCACATGTTGTGTTGTTTTGCATGTCGACGTTTGTCTGAATTAGGTGACGCGGGTAGTTTTATTGTTTCTTAACCTGTGCAGTCAAAAGTAGTGAGTTGCGACCGTCAGATACTTGTTTACTTTAGTTGTTTTCGTGCAACAGCGCTGGGCGACGGGCTTGGCATCCGACGAAAGGACGAGCACTCTACGCAATCTACGCCCACAGTGTTCGTCGGCCTCCAAAGAAAGTATGTTCTGTGCAGCGATGCGATTTCGACACCCGTACGGCTGATCTTTTCCGACATCGATTTTCGCACTGAAAGCTCGGAACGCCCATGAAGTCGAATGGCGGTGCATTTGAATATACAGCTCTACTGGCAGGCCTCCGAAAACAAATTTCGCGCCTATGAGAACAAAATGACGTCACTTCTCTTTTTGACGGATATGACGTCAAATTATTTTTTTTCCGCCGGAAGTGTTCCCTCCTCACACAGATGGCGCTAAGCCCCATGAACCGCCGGTAAGCAACCATGTTTTGAACGTATGGGCTTCTATGGAAGCTTCGCTACCAGGTATATCTACCTTGGCTTGGCTGCTGAAACGAAAAAAAAAAACGATTTTTTTGACCGGAACGAAAACGTAACCAAAAAGTTATTCATTATATTGTTTAAGAGTGAAATCTAAATATTTTTTATTGGTTTTCGGTTCAACGGGAAAGCCGGCAATCCGAAACAACCGACGTCAGGCAAGGTTAGCATTAGCGCATATCTCAGGGGTCCGCATATAAGCGCGTATCTCAGGCAGGGATAGTGCGAGTGATAGCCGATCGAGCGCTCCACTAATTTAAGCATGCCGCTTGGTGCACTAGCAGATAATCATCTTAGCAAAACCTAGGGCTTGCGCGCTGAAGAGTTTATCGTTTCGTTTTCTAGGGGTGCAATGCTTTGTCACCGAAGTTTTATGGTTCGTTTATGTTCTTTATGTTTTTTTTCGGAACAGCGGTCTCGCATTTAGGCGAGTACACGCGATGACGTGCTGCTTCTGAGATCATTTCCAGTGCCATGACTCAAGGCACTGAGCATGGTCTTATTAAGAAAAATAAATACTGTTTTTATTGTTCCTTCGCTTCGAAAATTATTGCATGCGAACCAAAACTGTTATGAAGCATTAGGGAATTTGTTTTTTCGTTCCGGAGCAGAACCGTTCAGAGCAGTTCCGTTCCGGAGCAGAACTGGAACGGAACTTGTTTCAGTAGAACGAAACAAAAAAGCAGAACGAAAAACATTTCGTTCCGACACCCTGAATGTAGTTCAAATTAATCAGGAAGACAGTCACGGAAAGAAAAGACGCTCAAAGGTGACCTCCAGCATTAGTGTCTAATTTGTTGCGAAAGGAGCGCCTCAATTCGGAGGACTGTTTCTTTTTGCATTGACAGTTCCCTCAAAGAACGTTCTCGAGCGTTCCGGGGGAATTTCTAAAGCTTATTTATGTTTATGCACAGCATCGTGTGACGTGTTTGTGTGTGTGTGTGTGTGTGTGTGTGTGTGTGTGTGTGTGCGTGTGTGTGTGTGTGTGTGTGTGTGTGTGTGTGTGTGTGTGTGTGTGTGTGTGTGCGTGTGCGTGCGTGTGTGTGTGTGCGTGTGTGTGTGTGTTTGTGTGTGTGTGTGTGTGTGTGTGTGCGCGTGTGTGAGTGTGTTGTGTGTCAATGTACGCCAATGTACTTAACAGCTGTAAACAGTATTTCACACAAAATAACAAATACATGTGCTTCAAAGAAGCGGAATACGCATCTTTTGCTACACCGCAGTCTACATCTTTTGCACACGACAGCGAGGTTACAACACTGAACTTAGTTTGTTATACAAGTGCTTTAAACTTGCGCAGCATCATTACCTAGTCGAAAATTCGTGCCCCTACTCTCGCTATGCAGTATTCAACTTTCATCCTCACCTGGTCACTTAAGCAAGGCTTACCGGTCGCATGGACCTCTAAACGCGTTCTTTAAGCTGCACAATGCTGAGGAAAGCTAGTTACAGCTCTTTCTACTTCAACAGGCATCAAAATGATGTTGTGTACGCAGCTATGTTTCCAGACAATTGTAATATGGCATTGTTGCGTAAGAAACTGTCTATAGTGCATGGTATACCAAAACCTCGAAATAGACATGTGTTTCCACCGACGTTTCATTGCTGCGTACACAAGCTAAGAAAAATGAAGTCCGATTTATGCATGAAGTCACCAAAACGCCATAACGGAAAACGCATAAAGAACTTTCTCGCTTATTGAACTTAAGGGTTTTGTTTTTTCACCTGGCTGCAGAATAACGGATCCTATAACTTGGATCGCCTTACAAGAACTGTAAGTATTAGCTTACTGCCCATCATTGTAGCTCATTGAAAGGACGTTGCGCTACAGAGCTCGAAGTCTTGAGTTCAACCTCGGTCGTGGCGGCCCCATTCATATGGAGGCAAAGTGCAGAAACACTTGTTTACTTTCATTTAGGTGCACGTTAAAGATTTGCAGGGGGTTGAAATTATTTCACAGTGCCCCCCCCTCCCCCCCCCCCCCCCCCCCTGCGGCATGCCTCCAAATCATACCATAGTTTTGACATGTAAAACCCCAGAATAAAACCCAGAAACCCCCCAAAAAGTAGCCGACATCTGTTTTTTGTAAATATTTTTTTCGTCAAGTAAGACCACTCGAAAGCATGTCTGGAATGCTATGGTTTTATGTATCGAAGACAGTAAGCCATCCTGAGACGAAGAAACGTAGCCTATACGAAACTGGCCTTGTGGCATGCATTGCTGCATGCGCAGAACTTGAGTTTGAAGCCTCAGTCCCAGCACCTTGTCACTGAAAACATTTTGATGCTTTCATACAGAGAAAAAAAAATCTCTATCGAAATGCCGAGAATTCTTCCAGTGTCTATGTAGGCACCTACAGGCTATTCTGCATAGATACGAGGATTGGGGACACAAAGGCCCGAGGAGGAGGAGGAGGAGGAGGAGGAGGAGGAGGGCGGATGCGTTGGACAACCGACACGGACGGAGCTAGGTACTGTTACTATGGAAAAGCTTTTTTAAGCAAAGAAGCAATATCCTAGAACTGGTGACTGACAACGCGTATGTTTGTGCACCACTATTGGTTCTGATAGCTGTTAGCTGTACGCAGTGAATAAACTGAAGCTATGTTCAAGTGAACATGTGCATGTACATCTAAATTAACTGTGCGTACACACAACCGCACTCAATTTATTTGGCCGGCCGCTGCTGTGTGCTTGCCTAAACGAGAGCTTTCACAACTTTCAAGAATGAATGAATCAGTGAATGAAGGAAAGAAGAAAGGAAGGAATCAACCGCGTCTTATCTGTTCATTAATTGGCGTTGCAGAAATTGGTTTTTGATTTTTTACAGTTTCTATCACATTACACAGACTGACCGAGAAAGTGATTTTTTTTTCATTTGAAATGCAAATGTGGTATAGCAACAAATACGCTGCGCAGACAGCAGTACTTTCAGGCAAGGAATGTTGCAACTTGCCATCCCCGAAGCCGACTATATTTGGCTTCACTGAGTAAACTTAACGGAAAAGCCTTGCACTATCAATAAAGCCACGTTACTGGAGAGCTGCCTCTATACCCCGGAATGTAAGAATGCAGGCTTTTGAATGTCGTAAACTCAGCATGATTGCATTACAGTTCTTCACGGGAAAGCTGCTTTTGGGGCCGAGAATTCGTTTCGTTTTCGTGCCTACGAAGCCGACAGAAGATTCGACGTACTTATTCTCTGGTGAATTTGCGATTTATTCCTGTTCTCCTGTTCTCCACGTTTGCCTTCTTCCAAGAGACGACTGTCGCGTGTACGCTTAGCATGTAAGAATTCTCCTGTGTCTATCAGTTTGCATATACGTGAAAAAAAAGAAAGAAAGAGCGAGACACGCATTTCGTTTCCTACCAGTGCATGTTATATGTAGCGGCGACAGACGGGCTTCTTCGAAATAACATTGAATAAAGGATGAAGTGGATCATTGCAATATGACGAGATTGTTGAGTGCGCGAGTTTTTCTTCGGAGCGCAGACAAACAAGTGGGCCGTTAAAAATGGAATTTTCCTTCAATAACATGCTTTTAAAACGGGGAGAAAGCCTATCACTCTATTCACTCCTAGTGTGTATCTATGCTTGTCCCACTTCTGTAGTACACGAAGTTTAAAACGTCTTATTCACCGAACATGAATCCCAAAGCGTCTTACTTGGCAGACTTGAAGTCTAAAGCACCCTATCAGAGCTTTACTCGGCTGCCGATGCTAAGCCGCGGCTTTTACGGCTCCCGAATTGTCCGAAGCATAGACGACGCAGTGTCATTCGTCCCGATGCACTCACATTGCCTGTTCCTTTTCATGGGCCTGCTTCAGCTGCTATCATTGGCGTTCAAAGCCATCACTGTTTTTTGTATACGCATCCTATATTATATCTTCTTCCTATAACTACATCCTGTGCTTCTCAATAGTGTATACATTCCGTTTCAAGCTGAAACGCTTCAGAAAGCACGTTTGCGAAATATAAGGGAAGAAAAAGAAAAAAAAGAGTGATGGCGTTGGATATTGAGAGGCATGTAAGAAGTAAAAGGGAACGCATTTGCTGTGTGCTGATATAATAAATAAAGTTTGTGGAGCGCGCGCTTATAGCTTTGTGTCGCATACCCTAATACGGCGCGGCTCAAACAACTTTAGCGTTACGTTTGTGCTCAGAAGACATCGGCTTTCTTTGACATGGCTTCTTCCTTCCTTCCTTCCCTGGGGCGGAATCTTACAACGGTTCCGAAAGCGACCCGGTTCGCTTGCCCTCACGTGATTGGTCGGAATTGTGGTTGCGTCAGCGGCCGTCAGAGACAGCGGGGCGGTACCGCAAATTTTGAACACGTTACGCATCTCTCAATCATTTTCAAAGCGAACCCGTAGTCCGCTTTGGGTTCCGTTGCTGTGGCTTGGCTGCTTGCTTGCGACCTTGGCCGCGCGCGCGGGCTATGCCACCTCGGAGACTGGCGGGCGGTGTGTGCGCTCGCGCGTTATCTCTCAGGTATGACTACATACGCATGAAAACATGGCGGCGTCCCTCATTCTTTGCCTCGGGTTGCTCTCCCGGACCCGTCAACGACTGGAGGTTCTAGACGCGTTTTCAGAGCTGACAGATGAGTTTCGGCGTCATTATCGTCTGTCAAAGGGAACCGTCCGATGGCTGTGCGACGAAATCATAGAATAAAGAACCAACTTTCAAAATTTCCGCACAACTGATGGTGATGTGGCTTTTTTTTTTTCGAGTGGCTACAATTTTTAATGCGTGGATTACCACCTGGCGACGAACTGTTAAACAAATGGTAATAATATATTCTCTAATGTACAATAAAGGAATATGTCAACACGCGACTATACTTGAAAACTTTCAGGACAATATTTAAGTAATAGTTCGTATTTATTGAGCAAGAAGAAACATTCCGCAATTCCTCGATTAACTCGTCATAAGATGACGTACACTTCAGAGGCGGCACCCTCTCGTTTATGGGTCTTCCACCTCCGGCTTGGGAGTGGCCTATTTAGTGACGTAAGCGGCGAAGCGAACTGGGTCGCATTCGGAACCGTAATAAGATTCCGCTCCTGGTTACGCTAGTGCTCTCTTTAGAACCGATGGCACCGTGATGTCATCAGATAAGCTCTAGCGCAATAATACCCTTTCTTAAAATCGACCTCTAAAGGTGGCCGAAGGAGAAACACGGTAGTTATTTTAACTGAATTCCTGAGTTTTGCGTGCCACAACCACGATCTTATTGTGAGACACGCCGTAGTGAGATGGATGGATGGATGGATTGAATAAACTTTATTGAGTCCTGCAGAACGCACGTGACGTTTGACCACCCGAGGTTCTTCAACGTGTACCCAATGCACGCTTCACGCGCATTTCTGCATTCTGTCCCCATCGGTTTCTGGCCACCGCAGCCCGCGTTGAACCCGCTACCTTGTGCTTAGCAGCGCAATGTCACAGTCACTGAGATGCCGCGGCGGGATCTTAGGAGGGAAAACTGCATAAAATAACAGCGACGACAGATTGAACGATGAGATTCTCAGGGGCATATATTCAGTGCCTTCGTCAACATGAACCTCGTGTATTGCGCCGAAGCACGGCTAGTAGCGCTTGGACAAACTGACTGTACCCATTGCGCAGTTATAGCAAAGCATTGGTCCAAGGCCAGGGCTGGGCAAATATACTTTGCAATTTTATCATGATGCGATACAAGATACTCGGGAAACAAGTATTTGAGATACAGATACGAGATACTACCGCAATTATTTGTATCCTATACGATGCTTTTCGTTTGTACCTTAAGATACTTCGATACATTCGCAAATTTCTTATTATAGATCTATATAATGCAGCAGCAAACGCGTATGCACAAACGTGCTTGCTCAGAAACTTCTCAACTCCAACCAACCTTGTTTCGTTTGAAAGAAATGTCTGTTAGTATTAAGTTTTTTGTCTTTGTTGCTCAAAGCATAATATTTCATTCCGAAACAATTTATTGGGGTTGCTTTAGCTGCTTAACATGAAAGTTCTTTATACGTCAGCTGTTCTTGCTTATTGCTTATGTAATTGATGAGAGCCACTAGTCTGCTTGCCTACCAGTTAGAGGGTCACCTTCTAATTACAAGAACGTCAAAAAGCAGAGGACCACGTAACAGAAACTTCGATAACGACACTATAGCGGCATCGGAATTTACGCGAAAGACGCCGCACGCATTGGCGTACGCAGCACAGCCCGGTGGCTAAGAGGAAGTGTCATGGCATCGACGCAACTAAAAAAAAAAAAAAAGAATCTAGAAAACAAAAGGTAGGCTGCGCGCATACGTTCGCGCGCTTGTTTTTGTCGAGACGGTGCGAGTGCCACCACGTGACTCTGCTCCACCAATAGGGACGCGCAGACCTCATCGCCTGTCTTCGCTGGAGGGCTCTGGCGGAAAGATAAAATAATGTCACTGCCTTTAGTTTTATTCGGGTGGCTTAGTGGCAGCAGTATCAGCTTGAGAAGCGGATACTGCCAACATGTTTAGTTTCGCACGGTTCCGATAGCAGTATCTTGTACCTTAAAGTACACGATAGATTCTTTCAGTTATCGGAAATACAGATACTGATACAGGTCTTGCCAGACGTATCATGATACAGATACAAGATACCCAAAGAGTATCTAAGAAAGTATTTAAGATCCATGTTTCTTCGGTACTGCCCAGTAGTGGTCCAAGACAGTTAAGCCGCACGTACGTACCACGAAATGTTGCACATATACGCCGGAGACGTGGTGGAACGTCAGTTATATGCGGAAGAATTTCTGTGCATCGTAATCATATCACTCGCCAACTTTTGACAGTAAGAGCTCAAGCTTAGGCGGTTCACGTTATGGGCAATACACTGTGCGAAAGATATCGAATTTTTTTGTCTTCAATGACTTACCGTCCATTCAAACAAAAAACACAACATGGTTTTCAGCTTCAGAAACGCATATTTGCATATTCAAATTTGCATAACTCAACAGTCACTGAAGCACGCGTTATGTGGAGGCTGCGTAGTAATGTCCCACCGGTGGGGCGTCGTCTTGCTTTCGGATTATTGTCATTTTTCGTTTATTACGAAAGTGACAGAAACCTCAAATAAACACCTTGCTACAAATGAAAACATTTGTAGGAGTTCTACGTGGTTTCGTACATTTCAGAGATAGACGGCTTGTTCGGTAGTAATACACCGCTCCTGTCCCCTCATTTATTCTTCGATTCTTTCGCATGTTTTCATTTAGTAATACATGGAAATGTATTAATGTGCTTTTTCATTATTATTCAGAGACGAAATGTTAGCCGTATTATGCCAGAGGGCAACATCGACAGCAGCTAAGCACATTTCAGCAGCAGGAAAGCAGGTGTCTTCTGTATCAAGTGAATTCCTCCACGTTCAGAAGTGTCGACCATCACAAGTGTCTACTTCGAGCTCCCCCATGCGGTCTGTAATAAGTGTGTCGACTTATATCAAGAATATCATTTCCCGCATTCTCTTGCGAATTGTCATCCCAAATTATGCAGAAATGAGCGAATGAACCGGGTTCTAAGCCGAACCACGGCTGTACGGTAAAACGTTATTTTTTCTCGTCACGCTCTTGTTCTGTCCTAAATACTGCTGACTTGAACGCGTGACTGAAGCCTAGCATTAAAACGGGAGTAAACGAGGGGCGAACCCCCGCCAGATCAATTGCAGCACGGTATCAGACCGGGCTAGTTGCCAGATAAATATGTATTTCTAGTGTAACAGTGGATGCGTATCTGGCTATGACTCCTCCAATCGCTGTGTTGGTTAACCCGTTTCTCAGTAATTTTGCGAAATCCAAATTGACAGAAAAGCACGCATACGCTTTAGCTCTGTTGCACAAGACAAATATACTGTATGTTATACGAGATAGCATAATTTTATGCTGTAAAATCCTTTTTTTTAATGTACCACCATGTTCGTAGTCTCTACAATAAAAGATAAAACAGGATGGATTCGTTTCGCAGGAGCCTTGAGAATATACTTACGAATTATCAGGCCTTCGAAAATTTTCCTGAAAACGTTTGTGGCAGTAACGACTGTGTTGTGAAGTTGCAACATTTTTGTTGTGCAGTTTCGTCCAGAATACTATTTTTGGAGCGTAATTTGTGTTTTGCTTCAGCGGTTCTGTCTTTTATGGCATTGATATCGCAATATGTAAATTATACTCCCGTTTTGTAAGAACCATCAGGTTATTATTCATTCATCAATTATCGCCCGCGGCATTTGTAAATTTAAAAAATTGAGTCGCCATCCCGGCCCTCAGCGAAGCTGTTGAAAACCACCACTACAACTGCTTAGAGGGGCATATGCAATGCTTTATTGCTTTAGAGTAATAGTAGTAATGATAATTTAGAGTAATGGTAGTAATGGGAGTAATGCTAATTTTGGCAACACGCCGCCGTTTGTCGTATTCCCGTTTCTTTTTCCCTCTGCCTCTACTCGTATTCACGCTGCTCCTCGAGAGTCCTAAGTACGCGTTGCGTACCCATAGCGGTGCTGCAAAAACAATGAAATACCTTTCTAGGCTGGTTCTTTTATATACGAAAGGCTAAGAGACGTCACTCCCCACGGCGCAAGCTGCCGTCCGAAGAGTACACACAGGTATTGTACCGAAGTATGTACCGAAGAGTAAACACAGGTATTGCTGTTGTTGTTGCCTCAGAACATGGCTGACTGCGCATCGCACACGTCACATCTCTTGACCCGTGGCACGATACGATGCTGTTGATGATGATACTGACGATTATAATGATTTATTGGCATCCCCTTTGAAACGGGCCGGTGACAGTCACCTAGCCTGCTTGATTTAATCGGGCATACCAAACATGCTTTTCATTCTAGCATATTTTATACCTCTTTTATCTTCTTTTTCTTTATCAAGACACTCCAATCCATTTCTTGACCAATACCCCATAGTGAATAGGAGCCTGGCGATAGCGGCGACAGGCACCGGCGGCGGCGGCGGACAACATCGCCAACCGAAACGGCTACTGGAATACGCCCACAACAGCTTACGCTGTAAAAAACCCAGTACTATATATGAAATAGAATAGATTATATATATAGTTCCATTTTGTATGGACCTCCATAGTATGGGGCCAAAATTCTTTCCCATGTCATTCGTAAATAAACATTTGAATACGTACAATAAATCAATAAAAAATAGTAGGACCCGATGTGCAAAATGTCCGTCAAGAAGTAGGATATGCAAGACGCGCACTTGTGATAGCGGAAATTTCTAATTTTCATGCACGTGACATCGTGATGCGTGGTGTATGAGTACAAGAAGCAGATATATTCTACCTCTCAGGAGAAGTTTGAAGATCTGCGATGTGCAGCGTACAAAAGGATCATGAAGGGGACGCTTGCGGGACATATTTACAGAGCCTAAGACGAACACGTAACATGAAAAACTGAATCACGCTGAATATCAACGCCTATCTTCCGTGCCCGTCCTGTCTTATACCTTATGTATTCATATTTATCGCTATGTAGAGAGACAGAGAAAATAAGTTTACGGGCATATGTGTCCTTCGGAGTCGACTGGCGACGTTAATGCGATTAGCAATCTTTCTTTTGAGGGGCGTGTAATTGGTGATGATATGTTTTGTGTGTTGTGATAACTATTATGAGGAGAGGAACACACCCAGGGGCACATAGCCAGTGACCCAAGTTGGCGTGAAACGAAAGCGGTTAGATCCACTAAAACACCCCCACGAAATTCCACCGCTGCCCGACTTCAGCACAGCTCTCGCTGCACGTCCGCTTCAACAAGCGCGCGGAATGTACGTGATGTGTCCTAAGAATGATAACGCATTAAAAGATGAAGCTAGTTTTCCTGAAGGAGCATCCTGAAAGAACAAGGAAGCATTGCATAGCTGTTAACACATCTGTTAACAGTCTGCAGTTAACTATGGAGAAGGTCAAGAATTGTGCACTGGGAGTCACCGTCGTAATGAAAATTCTTGCCGCTGCATGAGAGGCCACCGCTCAAGCCGGCGGTTTTCAGGAATAACTGCAGTGGTTTTGAGGTATTCTGCAGTTGTCATGTGCGAGACCATGGTCCCAATATCTTGTCCAACTAGAAACGTTTTCTGTCTAACAGAATATGAGCATGACACAGAAGTCAAGCAAACAACTTGCCCAGATTTCTGCCTGAACTAATGCGCAGAATTTTCTGCATGTAAACAATGCCAAAGCAGTGATTGTATGTCACTTCAAAGCTGACACGCCTAGTTTTCTCAAGCCCGCTATCTGTAAATGAGTCCAGGCCTTTGAATTAGAGCAAAATGATAATAATCCATGCCGCCAGTACCCCCACTTGGGCGATGGGGTAATGCGTCATTACAGCGATGAGCTCTAAAGCCTGCACTGAGTCAATATTACTGATCTCTCAGTCAATGTTTTGGGTTTTTAAGGAGATGGTGCAATATGCCTCTATCGGTCATGAAACCGTGTAGCGTGACGTCATGGAGCTTTATTTATACATAGACGGTGTTTATAAAAATCATTTCCTGCCCACCTCTCAGCCTGGTCTGATTTCATCTACGTGCACTCCGCGCGAGTGCGCCCCTTTGCTCGCCGGACGGCGTCTACAATCTTTTTTTAAAGACGATAGTCTTCTTTTGGGCTACCTAAACGCGAAAAACTTTGTCTGTCTGTCTGTCTGTCTGTCTGTCTGTCACTCGATTCAACCGCCCGGCCGAAAGCAACCAAGTCACTAGCACTGGTGGCACGGGGTCATACACGTCAACATTATACAGCGCAAAGGAAACCTCAGGCCTATTTGAGGCAAAATATGTGTACATAACCGTGATCCGCAGCATTCATTTAATTAAGAATACACATTGGACTGGTTTTTACGTTTGTAAATGAAAAATCAACACGTTAGAAATGGTGTCGAAGAGACGCTACGCGATAAAAACAAGCCGACTGAAGCCGCGGCTCTGTAGCTGGCTTTAAGCCAACAGCCAACGCGGGAAATTTGAATTGAATTCAGCAAAACCTCCATTGCATCCATCATGGGAGGAGTGAGAGGGGAGGGAAAGAGCGTGACGGTGGGAGGGCGAGGGGGAGAAGAGAGTGTGCTACGCATAAGGGGCGGCAGAAGACTATCGTCTTTCGACGTCATTTGCAGCGAAGCAAGCAGATATCCGGCCAATTTTTTGCTTTAAATAAAGATCCGCTACCTCTAAACACCAGAAAGGATGCGGCCATGCCTTACAACGCTCTAAAGAATTAAATATTGGTTCGAGCACGTGGAAAGGAGTTTATTTAGGCGTTGAACCGCAGCAAGAGCAGGCTACGAACAGCAGGCGAATTGCCGCTGCTCAGTCGTCGTTCTCCTCTTCCTTTCTCTTCGGTCCCCACGTCCATTTTACGCGCTTGGACGCAACAATTATGCTTTTCTACAGCCTGTTCCAGTTTCATATATATTGTGTTGGGACGTCGTGACGTTGTATGAGGGCATGTGGGTGCAGGATATTGCGACGTTTTTGAGACTCTCTCCGGCTCATTCAGTCACCCGCTATGCTGCTACATCGGCAGCATAGTGGGTGTGTAGAAAAGCTAATATATATAAATAATTTAATATATATATTAAATTATTTACGGCGCTCTGAGGCTTGTCACTATTTATTCTTGGATTTGGAGTCTACAACCTTCATTCAAGGCGAAAAAGAAGAATAGCCACAAATGATATGTTAGTGCGGCTTTAATAACCTTCTTTACAGAAGGCGATATTGTATCGCTTTATCAGCACTTAGTAAGACCTTGCCCTTGTTAACTTACATCAGGGATATTACATCTATGTATTAATACTTAGTACGTCCTTATGTGCTCATTTATTAATTTTGTCTTTTGATTGGCTTGATTGATTGCTTTGTGCTTCATTGCAGAAAGGCATAATGTACCGTTTTGTTGCTCACCCCCCCGCCCCCCCCCCCCCCTCGATATTGACCGTGAGGGTAATTTTAAGAAATGTGCTTTATTTCCAGAATGCTTTTGATATCCCACCATGTAATTAATCATCCTTTGATCATTAAACAATTTATTCTCTGTGCCAGAACCGGCGACGCAATAGTTGACAACATTTCTAATTTCGCCCAAATAATTTACTCACTCCGCTTAAAGAAACAGCAATGTCGCTGTCGAGCTCATTGCTCATGTAGATGAGCGCATTAGTACTTAAGCGAGGCGCGCGGCGAATGAGCAACGCTGTTACGATTAGCTCCGTGTAAGTCGAGGTCGTCCTCGGTCGCCGAACGTGAGCAGATTTCCGATTCAGAACCGGCCTCCTTTGACATTAGGTATGATTAACACGCCGCAGCTATACTGCCGTAGAGACAAGAGATACAACCTCGTTTCCAGCATTGTTATGCGTTGCCGAGCTACCGTGGCACCTTGCAGAGCTGTCGTGGCACCTTGCACAAGCAAACTGTCCATCTGATGATGAGGTGCATTAGAGTATACGCGTGTAGGGCTGGCAAGCTGTACGGCGCAGTCGAGTTCTCTATGCGCTCCTGCGGCGAAACGTTTTTCAGGACTCAGCCCTTTCGGGGCCGCCTAATACGGTGGCCACGCGTGACCTATCATAAGCTGCATCTTCTCGGTGCTGGCCTCTAACTGTTCTCCTACGCCCCCGGCGTATACAGGCCTGTATGCTGGTGGGCAGGATGTACTAAAAATGAAAAAAAAGAAAAGGTACAACAAACAGACGATATTATCAAATGGCAAGACCAAGAAACATAGCGTGCTTGATTCGGATACGCGTGAATGTGATTTCACGACTTGTACGCGCAGAGTCTGCGCAGCAGACAGAACGTTCCGCCGCTCGTAAGTGCGTTAGGGTCTACGTCGTTCCTTGGTTGGCGCCTGTTTTAGAACGAAGCGGTTGTGCCATGACGGTGCCGTGAATGTAGCTTTCACGGGAGGCGCGTTAATGCTGCAACGAAGCGAATCCTGACTTTTGACAGTCAGAAAGTAAAAACTTCTTTTTTCACAGCGTCACCCAGTGATGCACGCATCAAGTCCAGGATTGAATGTGTAGCGAGATATGAAGGGTCACAAACGAGAGTAGAAAACAAGGCTCAAAATAGAACAATTATGGGACGGTAGATGTCCCTTCGAGCACCGTTATCTTGAGCACATATGAACACTCCCTGCCCCCCCCCCCCCCCCTACCAAAAAAGTGGAAAAAAAAAACTAAGAAAGAGAATGGGCTGTCAGTCAAAGAAAACAATCAGTTTTATTTAGGACGTAAATCACTTCGTTCCTTTCAGAATAATCTATAACGAAGTCGATACACTTCATTGTCCAACCTTTTCTCCCGCTGTTGGAAACAACTATGGAGCTCCTCAAGCTTAATGCTGTCGAGTGGCCCCTGCGAAGTTATCTCCGCCTCGTGCACAGTGATAAATCTTCTTTTGTTGTCACATATGTTTCTTTAAACATAAATAAACAAACAAGCAAATAAAAAACTCAAAGGGACCTTGGTCCGGTCAATAGGGTACGTGGGTCAATCCCAGCACCCTTTTGATCAATTGGGTAATCCCTGAGAGTCTAAACACCACGTCATTAGTAAAGCAGCCTGAACTGCGGCTTTGTCGTGATGGGGAAACCAATCGCCCACATTTCACAATTTCCCGCGTTTCCCTCACGCGTTCTTGCTTAATCGCCTTACTACCTTTTAGTTAAATGGCTGAGTGACAGTCTGTCGCGCAGACGCAAATTTACCCTCCACAATTCCAACCACTCCGCAGAAGAAGAAGAAGAAAAAGAAACAAGAATCGATGATCGTCGTCTTCACACGAGCGCACTTGTATTTGGTTAATTATGGCGTCTGAAGTAAATTGCCTACCTATTGCGGGCGCTCCGAAGGCGTAATTGCCTTTCACGAGCGGCTCAGAATTCAGCCCGCTGTCCTGCGAGAACTATGACTGCCATCAATACCAAATTTTCTGAAATTAGGAAAAACCCTATGGCTCATGCGCGTGCGAACTTTAAATGCGTGTGGGTAAAGTACAACCTTTGCCAGAATTTCCTTAAGTAGAAGTTTGAAAGCATTGTATCCCGCCAACGTGGCAAATTGATTAGTCATACGCGAGCAACGTTTTAAATGTGTGGATTAATTACTGGCCACTTAAATTTCTAATACGGGTGCTCGAAAGAAACCACGTCGCAGGAAATTGGGGTGTGATTCTGCAAGGATGGGAAGGGTTGCTGTCTTTCTCTTCTTTTTTTTTTTTGGAACGTGTCTCGATTGGCAATTGAGTGTTTGACCATTAGTCACGTGGCTGTTTGTATTCGCTTGCAAGTCCTGTGTTCTAATGGCATTCAAGAGCATTGCTATCCGTCCATCTTCGCTTTCCTCCTCCCCCCTATTCATTTCTAGTTCCCCGACCAGCAGAGCATGAGAGCACAGCAGGGTACACCTGCAGGTGAACATTGTGTAGTACCTTGTATATAACTTCTCCACTCTTGGTAAACACACAGCTATCCAATTGACGTCGATTCTCAGCGCCAATTAGTCCTTATATTGTGTATGCATAAGGTATCGGGCATCGCAAAGAAGGAGTAGAGAAAAAGAGAAGGCCCGGATGTTAACCAGAAATGCGTCTGGTTGGCTACCCTACTCTGGGGACGGGAAAGAGGGAATATAAAGATGAGATAGAGAGATGAGGAGTGGGGGGGAGGAAGGACACAGTGAGCTCGCGCACGCACGCGGAGAGACTGAGCAATTCAAAGGCGTTCACATAGCCCAGTCGCCCTCAAGAAAGACAACAGTGCCTTCACAGCTCTTTGTGGGCCGACGAGCGATGGGGACGGCCTTCGAGTAGCACCTGCACGGACAACGTCCGATCATCCAGTCGTCGCAATGCGATAGGCAATGTTTGTCTTTCCGACTGAAATCGATCGCAGTGACTCAATAAATTTTCGATGTTCTCTTCACTGCCGCAGACGGGGCATCGCAAAGGGTTCTCATGAACCTGAGGTTGACTTAATGCGATTGGAAGCGTTGGTTGCGACAAGCGTGCTGCAAATGACGCTGAATGAGGAATGACGAATGGTGAAAGATGAATGTGGCGTTTAAACTTTGTTACGAGGCCTTTACAACGCGAGAGACAGACAATTGAGCTGTCCTACGAGTCAAAGCCTTCCGCTCATGTCTCATCTACACGAGCCCCTTTCTTGTTTAAATGAATTACATTCTTGCATCGGACACGCATGTTAGGACGACGTCATTGCCTCACCCAGGGCATTTATTCGAGAACGCGGCCTCTGGAGACTTACGAATATGGCAAACTTCCCACTATAAAGAGCTTTATGATGCTAATGTAGTTTCTCGCATGTGCTAAGCTCATTGGCGTCACGTCGCGACAAAATTGTATTTGCGCCGCCTGAAAAGAAGACACGTTGTATAGACTGAAAGGCTAGAGGTGAAGTTGCCTTGGAGGAACTCAAACAGGAAAGCTTGTTATTATCTGTCGAACTTCGTTAAACCAATAAAAAATTAAAAAATAATGTCCGCGGCATCAAGCGGCGATAAAGTTAGTGTATTCTGCCAGAAATTCAGCCTCTGATACATAACTTCTTACAGCTGCTTAGGTTACAAATAATAGTATTTGTTGAGGCGCACAACCGTATAAACGGTATAGTAGTCCGTTCATGTATAGCTGTATTGGACAACCACCGAGAGTGCATAACTCTGCATCACAGCAAGTGATGCAGTGAAGGTATAAATGTATATGACTGTGTTAAAACTCTCTACTAAGTGGCAAGGGTAACAATTTTGTTACGGCGCTACCAAGAGTGCCGCCAGTCAGAAGAAGACGTTTTCCCGTGTAGAGGTAGAACCGGTATCTTGCCGGCCGTCTTGCTTATGTATCGCTGCCTCTCTTGTATATATCGTAAACACACCTGTATATGTGACTTCCGCAATGTAACAATATCATGCTGCTTGAGTACTCAAAAAACGCGGCGAAGCATCTATCTAAGTACGCAGAAGACTCCCCGCCCAATGACTAGATCATAAAAAGTACACAGTTCCTGGAGCTTTTGGGTTGGGGCGCGGACTGGAGTTAGTGATGGAGCCAATGCTCCTATGCGACGCCGTTATCTCTCTTACAATGTATTAATTGTCATTAGAGACTTTTAGTATTGCGGAAAATGCTTGCGTTAGCGTTAGCGTGTTACGCACGCTAAATCTTTGCGGAACGCTGTTCGATAGAGTTTTAGTATAGCGTAAGACAACGATGCGCCGCTAAGCGCAAAACCATCTAGCTGCGAGTAGTCAAAGCAGCAAACTGAGCAGCTCGACAACAAAACTAGCCGTGTGGATCCACGCCAAGCCTTGCAACGAGCCTGCATGTCAAGCGCTCGGGCCGAGGGTGCCACCATGTTTGCAACGCTAAAAACTTAGCGAGCGTTTAGCGTCTCCGCTATATTTGAAAAATAGCGGACGCACGCTACCCGCAAAACTGAAATAGCGTTCTGAGCATGCGCAGTCTGACCCCGCTATTTTATTGCGTTTAGCGTGGTGCCATTTCCGCAATACTAAAACTGTCTATTGTTTAAAGCGAAGCTTTCATTTGCTTACTTCACCCGGTTTGGCACGTATAGGTTCTGTGTCCGCGCGTAGTTTATATAGCATTGAAAGTTGACCGACAAAGTAGCGCGAGTGAGCGCATCTCTGTTCTGTTTAAGAAAGTAATAAATCACGACATAAAGTAAGTGCACATAATGTTTGTTCATGTGTATCTGATATAAGGCACACTGACCTCTTAATGGGATAGCGTATGACATTTGACAGCTTCATTTTTGTTAGCTTTCCTATATTTGGTCTATCCCATTCTTAGGCTCCTGGCTATGTGCCCATTCTTGGTCAGTCCTCCAGGATGGGTATGTGCTACTGCGACAAAAGGTGTAACGAAGCTGTAAACGTATTTAGCATATATGCGTCGTACTTTTCAGCTGCTTATCACCATTCTATCCTCGACAAACATACTACATCGCCTCAGTCCTCCTTAGACTGCAGCGCTGACGTATCACAGTGGGCATGCACACGAACTGCTGTTTGCATTTCGACATAGCTCGTGAACGGGGCAGTGCATAAACATGAACATTGCGCAACATTGTGGTGTGGCGGCGCCTATGCGCCAACGACGATGAAGTGCGGCCAGGCAGCGCGAGCGCAGCGAGCGCGTGAACAGGCCGAATTAAGTACAGTCGGGTACAACTTAAGAAGACAGGAGAGGCCCCGCCCAGATGACCGAAGCGCAGCAGCCGATTGCCTCCGCGACTAAAGAAATAGTCCCGCTGACGCGACTAGGCCTAGCTCGAAGCGCGGGCTGCCATGTTCTCAGTGGGCGGGATCACGGGCCTTCAGGCTCATGACGTCAGTGGAGTCATGCCGTCATGACGCCCATTGGTGGAGGCTCGTGTGCATCCACCTTTGAGGGGTATATGCCGCTGCCTTTTAAAGTTGTACCCGACTATAGTTCGTTAGTCTCGTATCTCGGCGTGGCAACATCTCGGGATTCTTTCCGCTGCCACAAAAGCCGTGACATGAGCGGCGCGTAAACATACATTGTGCGTGATATTATACGTTTCATACAATGGAAATTTTCTTCAATACTTGTGTTTTTCAATACCTGTTTGAGTATAGAACAGAATTACTATTGTGTGATAACCGTTGTCTAAACTGTATGCGGGAGCGGGGACCTTTGTCAGGCATGCACGCCTTTAGTCTTCGCTTCCCCTTGAAATTTGAAGAAAATAAAATAATCAATCAATCAGTCAATCAATACAAAAAATAGAGGCACTTGTACGCGTCGTGCTTTGTTGTTTAGAATTTAATTTACCGATTCACTAAAGCTTTGGTTCACATAGATTCCAACGTATGCATTGGGTTTGCATGATTTTTTTCCATATATTCATCATTTTTAAACATTATGCAAAAACACCCGTGTGCTTGCATTGTAGTGCACATTAAAGAACCCCAGGTGGTCAAAATTAATCCGGAGCCCTCCACTACGGCGTGCCTCATAATCAGAACGTGTTTTGGCACGTAAAACCACACAAAAGAAGTATTTTAAACATTATTATATTTCTTTATTTTCACTTAGAAATATAAAGAAATACAGTGATTGAGCTACTGTCTATCGCATCCTTTCCACAGCCACGGATTTCGAACACTACGAAATAAAGATCACGAATTCCGTTGCGTGAACAGAAGAACATTTGAGCGCTCAAACCGTGATCCCACCAGTGCTCACGCCGGTCTCGTTGCTGCGTCAATGCGAGGGCTTACGCCTATAAAGTGCGTGAGTCGTCCTTAGGTAACTTTTCGAGCACTAAAAGGGAAGCTTTCGCTTGTACAAACAAAGTTCCTTATTACAGGAGCTTGCGACAAGCGCCACCAATATTTTTCGAGGCGATTTCTTCAGTGTTGTTATTACCGATGAACATAACTGTAAGTGGCCATTTAACTCACATTTAGATGCAATAAACGACTTCACAGGATGTGTTGACATTGTGTGCTTCACTGTTGTCAGTTTGGGGCGGTCATGGATTTGCAGTAGACTTATATGAATGTGCACTAGATGTCAACCGACAGCACGTAATTTAAACGTAAAACATCATAATATAACGCTACATAGAGCGTTACAGGACGCAAGCAGACTTTTCGGAGCACCCGCAAGACTCGCAATCCGTCTTGCCCATTAGTACAAAAAATGTCACCGTCAGAGCCATCGACACCAGCCGGGATGACACCGCGCCATCGCAACTATCCTGATTTCATTCATATTCATAGAGCCATGAGGCACGTCCTCGTTTGCCATTCGGAACTGCGAGCCTCTCATTTCGCTGCAGTATATGGCGTATAACACTACGACCGAATCACACACTGCTCCACACACTACGACTGCCTGCCGTCGGAGTGTGTGGAACAGTATAACGGCACGGGATACGATAGTAAACCACAAGGATACCGGAATGATATGCATGCGCGCCTATAACACGGGGTTCTTCCCCGGTCGCATAATTGTAAAAGCGTGTTTGCGTGCTTTCCACAGGACGAAAGTGGGGGAGAGAGCAAAGGGGAGAGAATGAGGGGGGGGGGGGCGGAAGGGGGGGGGGATGGTACGGGAAGGAGTCAGCGGAACGAGAGTTGTGAGATGGGGTGGCCGCGAAGGTGAACGTTATACAGCGGTCCAGCATCGCTAGCGGGTGGCGGCGTCTCTCCGGACGCCCCGAGCACGCGCTCGTGATCCCACCCAGGGCGGTGCTGCGTGGCCCGAGGAAGGCGAACGCACCTGTCGGCCTCTCACGCTTCTTCTCAGGACGCGGAGTGAGAGAAAGAAAGAGATATTAAGAGAAAGGAAAGGGGGGGGGGGGGTCCCGTTTTTCAGCGGTGATTGCTGTCGTTTGTTTTTGCTTTCTTTCTCCCGTTAAAGCAGTGGAAACGAGCAGCGGTCACTCTCTCTTTCCCCCTTTGAGTAACCTTCCACCGGCTCCCTCTCTCCCCTCTTCACGGAGCGACGCTTTGGAACTAGAGTCCGCCGTCACTTTTTACAGCTGACCTGGAAGCAGCCCCGCTGGAAACTCTTGAAACGCCGCTGACCGGTGCCTCGTCTGATACGAAGCCGTTAATAAGTGACAACTCTGGGTTGTCGTCGAAGTTTCTCGGGAAAAATATTGTATGTTTCATAACAAGCGAGACAGCCTGCCCTTGTTCGCCGTCTTCGAGGCAAGAAGTCTTCCCCTACTGCATTGAGAAGCGCACCTGTATCAGCGAATGTCTCTGAAGGGAACCTAAAACGTGGCCGTCATGCCAACGGCGTCAAGCAAGAAAGTATCCAAAAGTGAGTTAATTTCCTTTAAGTGTTGTCCATCTTTGCTTTCTGCCGTGGTACTGAGATAAGAACATAATACTTTTATTCTAAGTCTAGCCCGCTTTTCGCTATACTCTCTCCTGTAGAACTATAGAGGCGTGATATAACGTCTTAAAACAGTGTCCCCAGTTAACACGCTATTGTGTTTGTAATGTATATGTACGAGTATATCCGGCGGCATGCTGTTTAATGTTGTTTCTGCTAGATGTCTCCGAGCGTCACACAAAATGAAGCGTACACACGTTATCGCATTCGATTTCTTCCCGTACATTTGAGACGTGTTCTAAGAAAAAAATGAACCCTTTTGATAGTTTGCTTGATTTCGCAGTAGACGCACCATCGTCGAGTTCTCCTACGTCACATTTCTGCGATCACTAACAAACCTTGTACTCTAACGCAAAGAAATACACACGCACAAACACATTTATAACTGATAGCTTTCCATGATAGCTAAAAAAAAAGCATCCCACTAAGGCGCATAACCCTTCTACGCGTGCCTGGAAGAAAATATTGTTGCGATACAATAGACGCTCAAGAGACATGGCGCAAATGAAAACGAAGACGAGCATATGGGTTTGGTACGAGCTGGTCTCCATCTTCGTCTCTTGCTGCGCTGCTCTTGTAAATGCAGTGCAAATAGTTCCTTTTGTCTGTGTCTTTCCACGCGTAATATTTTGGGGGAGGTGCAGGGTATTGATTTGGGTGTATGTGTTGCACGTACATATTTTCAATACTGGTGTCACCAAGAATGTTGTAGAGCCATGGGTAGGAGTCCTTGCAGGACTTCCGTTGCTACAAAGCTTCAGAAGCAGACAACAAGGCTACTTCTCACTTTCTTTAGGTTTGGAGCGCCGGGCGTGCAGCCATGCAACACGCGTCGCGGTGAGAGACCTTGCGCTTGATAATTTTAACATTGGCTTTGAACATTTAAAATACCTGATTGTTCAAAATTGCCTTGTCTTTAAATCTACCATAAGCGTCAGAAGGTGCCTGAGTTTAAAAATGGGAAAATTTTCAGGGGCACTGTCATGGCATTGCAATGAGGCGTCAACAAAAAATGCACGAGATGTAGGCGTCATCCAGCAGTCGGTGCAGTATTCCGACGAGAAGTTTTTTTATTATTGTTTAAACTATAGGTTGTTAGGAAGGTAGTTGGTTCCTTTGATTAGTCCCGGCTACCCCTTTCAACATGGAAATTTATCTAATTGAACGGAACAGCTATAAAAATGTCATATGAGAACACGCTAAGACTTAAAGTCAACTCCGAGTAGGTCAAAGTAAGCGAAACACTCATTTTTAAATTCAAATTAGAGAAGTTATTCTTTTATTCATAGAAGGAATACAATAGAACACGTGCAAGCTGATTGAGAGCTTTGCGAGCTTAGCAATGAATACATCTGTCCTCGCTAAAGCCCACAACTGGCTGGAAATGAAGGTCTGACATGGCGTACAGGTGATAGTTTATAATGGTGTACAGGCATTTGAGCAGGCAATACATGCTTCCACCAGTATATTCACTGTGAAATTATATTTGAAAAAGGTTGGTGTACCATGCTGACTAAAGGCCCCTTTGCATGAAGACATATAACATCAATATATAGACACTTTAAGTTACAGTAATCGCTCTAAAAGTTATTAGATAAGACACAGCACTGATATCACTTTTTTTATATGACACAAGCGGACCTAGCATATCCGGCAGGAGTCACTTCGGTCACGTGGGTAACACGTTGTCATTACAAGACGAATAACCCTTGTCACGGCAATCATGGGTGGCCATTACAGGTCGGGATCAATCAGATAAGCCTCCCTATCTCTGTTTTATCACTTTTCCCTCATGTTTTCTTGTATTTAAAGTAGGTCACGCGATAATCTGCGTTATGTCTGGTCAATCTCAGGTCCCTGCAAGTCGCGAAGTGTCTCTTGTACAGCTATTGCTATGTGTTGAAAAATAAAGGCATCTTGCCTCTTCAGCAGCAAATATGGGCGCGACTCATGTGCGCCTACTAGTGAGAAAAAAGAACAGAGGAAAAACGTCAAGTTAATCTAAGCATACGCTGTTCGTCAGAGATGGTGGATAATTCTGAGCAGCGCTGCAATCATTACCCGCTCGTTACCGTGCATCAAACCACTTGGAATAATCTTTCAAGCTTAAATTTTTCGCTACAGCTTTGACACCAGAAAAGTTTCCTTACTAGTCTTTCGAACGAGAGAAAACAAATTCATGCGCTTGCACGTTTTTTTTTTAATTCTTTACTGGCTCTGCTCCAATGTAGTCGAAAGTTGTTTACGATAAAAACATGCAGTGGCATCTGCCTTTAGTTTTTTTGATGCCGGTACAAAGGAGAAAGAAAGAAACGCTTGGGCACAAGAAGGCCAAGTATGTTGGCACAGATAAGAATGGCACGGCGCATAATTGGATTTGCTACATCAAGACGAGCGATTATCTGACGTCGACGACTCGCTGTCGCACCTTTAACGTTGTTAACAACAGAGGCAGTTTCACAAGAGCTCCGCGATCCAGTTACAAACGGTCGCCCCTTGAATAACGTCAAGTTAATTAAGAAAAAGGCAACTTTGGATAATGTAGTGCCATGGGCACACGAGTAAGTACAACGCTTTCCTGACTGCATGTGTCTTGTACAATGAACACCCGGCTCATACAGAAAAAAAAAGGGGGGGAAAGGAAATTATCCAGAAGTGCACAGCTAAAGTTAACGAGTGACAAAGTCAATAAACTGCTCTAAACAAGTAACAAATATGTTTTGCACGGAAGAAGTTGAAAGTCACAAATATTTTTTTTTTTGTTCTAAATGACAATGGTGCGATTCGTATATCTCGCACTCTTGAGGTATATGATTTTATGACGTATATGAAAGAAACACAGGCTTCTCAATTAACAAAAGCTGCACTGCGCGGCATAAATATTCATTATAAATGGCCATTGGAAAGGTTTAGTTTCCCCACCGCGGAGGCTCTATGGCTATGTACTACATTCGGCTCGACAAGCGGCTGTAGCCTGGACACATGTTTATAGTGCTGCAAGTGCTACTGCGCTGTGCCACCTGTGACCGATTGTGATTGTGTCTGTGCTTCTTACTTTCTTTATCTATACTTTGCTGTCACTTTACCTTCCCCTCCCCTCTCTCCCCAGCGTAGGGTAGCCAACCGGATTTTCCCATCTGGATTTTCCCATCTGGTCCCAACCGGTTTTCCCATCTCCCTGCCTTTCCCATTTCTTCTGTCTCTCTCTCTCTCTCTCTACTGCATTCGGCAGCAGAACACGAGGTCGCGGGCTCAACTCTCGGCAGGGGCGGTCGCATTCTGATGGAGGCGAAATGTAAGAACGCTCATGTACGTAAATTTATGCGCACGTTAAAGAGCCACAAATGATCAAAATTAATCGTGAGCACCCCTCTACGGCGTCTTTATTAACCCGTGCTTTCTTTTGAGACATTTAACACAATAAATCAAAGTGTGATGTGAAAAAAAATAATAAGTTATATGGTTTTACGTGCCGAAATCACGATCTGATTATGAGGCAGGCCGTAGTGGAGGACTCCGGAAATTTGGACCACCTGGGGGTTCTTTAACGTACACCTAAATCTAAGTACACGGGTGTTTTCGCATTTCGCCTCCATCGAAATGCGGTCGCCGTGGCCGGGATTTGATCCCGGGACCTCGCGCTCAGCCGTCCAACACCATAGCCACTGAGCAACCACGGCGGGTCAAAGTGCGATATGAGCGACAGCATAAGCTTCAGTGACTTGAATCGGTAAGCCGCGCGACTTGGCCAGGCATTATGCATCTTCGCAACATAAGAAGCAAACATTTGTGTTTTCTACAGCTGAAAGACACCAGAGATGTTTTTCTTGAAATTCTTTTCTTGGAGGACTCTGACAATGTTATTCTATATCTCTAATAATGCGTAGTTTGTTAGACTCTTTCGTATATAGTTACTCAAATTGTGGGCAGTGGTTAGAAACAATGCGAATGATGGAATGGGCCTATGTGTGGCAGGTAATGCTACTTACAGCGCGAACGCAGCGACGAGACCAGACGTGTATACAGGCGTGTATCCGTCTGACTCATC
The DNA here is from genome assembly GCF_013339745.2 of Dermacentor silvarum. Lineage (NCBI taxonomy): Eukaryota > Metazoa > Arthropoda > Arachnida > Ixodida > Ixodidae > Dermacentor > Dermacentor silvarum. Next base: position 169,676,553 of record NC_051155.1, read on the forward strand.
TTAGATTCCATGATGAGGCGTTCTTATTGGTGGGCTTCGCGAAAATCGTCGGATAATGTGGGTACCATTAAAAACCGGTTGTCAAAAGAAGGCTTATTTCTCATGACCAATTCTTATAAAACCAAACCGTAGGAGCAGCAAGAAAAAAAAAAAAGCCAAGGAAGGAGATTACAGCTGCTGGTCACACACAAAAAAAAAAAAAACTCACAATTTACCAGAATTTACAGCACTTGAATGCGCATTTCCAGAAGTGCTAAAATTTTTTGCAACAGAAGACGTCGGGCACCGGTTGACAGCATTTTCCTTTAGCTATAACAGAACAAGCCCAAAAAATGCAGGAATAATTTTGGAATTTATTAGGTAGTACAAACAATATGAGATACCGATCAATCGATGTCTTTTTTGCCGTATTCAACTGTTAGAGCAATAACCAGTCTTGTGACTCTTATGACTCTCATGAATGTGTAGGAACACCTTAAGTTTCATTTCGCTTCTTCACTGAAATAAGCTGCCCTACTATTACAGTTTACTTTGTTATCATCTGTAATAGTGTTAACTCAGCATCTATTTCGCCTGGCTTCACCAGACATATAGGTATAGGGAAGGGATAGTAGTGACCTATTAGCAAAGCGTGCTCAGGCCGGATCATTAGAATAGCAAGGGTTTTGACTGAGCAGTTCTGATACAAACACAGGTACGAGTGTCCAGAAAGCAAGAATCATAAAATAATGTAAGCATGAAACCTGTGTAAGCCTCTGTTTCAGTACCAAACAAACTCACTAACTCTTCATCAGTACATTTTGTTCACGGTCAGCGGCAACTATGTTTCTCGATTAAGCGCACTAAAAGCAGACATTACGTGCCTTTGTGATCTCCTTACACTCGCGAGCGACATCAGAGGGAGCGGTGGGCCTCATGCACAGCCGTCTAACGCTGTGCATACATTTACGCATGAACCTAACAAATGTATCAAAGTTTGAAAAATCGCGACAACGTGCTTTGACATCAAAACCATGTTACAGCTAATTTGTTTGTTCCATCGCAGTGCCTATTGTTTATTGCGGCGGAGATGGGAAGCTTGTATATACTTAGACTGCTTCATGTATGTGCATTTCGCTTTCACACACACTCTGCCTCATGTATATTTTGTTTGGTTGGTAGAAGATACCGTTGGGGATGGCTAATAGTTTGTATCGCTAAATAAGCGTCATATACCTTTTTTGCATTTTGGTAATACGTGCTAGCAAAATGGCCCGAGTAGTTTGGAACACATGTCTGACGCGTGATATTTTTATCTCCCTATCGTGCCGCTTCGTGGCGCCGACGGCATGGCGCAACGGGACAGCACCTTTGATGATTAGCTACACAAGATGCCTGGTAATTAGGAGAGTGCAGAAACTCAGATTTTAAATTTGTAGTGTCATCTTTTTGTCTAGGAAGTGCTAGGAAGTCTAGGAAGTGCTAGGAAGTGCTAGGAAGTGCTAGGAAGACAAGTGTCTAGGAAGTCAATATAAAAGCGCGATCGAAGCATCGTATTTTTTTAAATAGATGTCTCAACGTAAAGTTAGCTGACTCTACGTAATTTTTTAGCAGAGGCTGTCGTCCTTAATTTAAAAAGTCACAGTTTCGCCCGAAAGGCGAAGCATCAATGGCGATAGCAAATTTGTTGAGAGCTATACGGAGTAAGAATAGTAGTTTTATCGGTTGTATAAACATGGATACATTCGCTTACTAACTGAATGAACAAGCATGGTGTCAGCGTGCACAAGCAAACATGAATATATCACACTCGATGACGGCCGATAACCGCTGTCAAAACACTGGCGTGAGCAAGCGCGGCTGCAACAGCGAGCGAAGGTTCGTGCGGTCTATTGCTTGAACGGAAACTGAGCAGCGAAAGCGCAGCGCATACAAAGATAGAAGCCGTGTGCAGATCGCTTTCTAGATACGGTGCTTGCGACCGCCCGTAGCCGCGCAAAGTACAAGTACGCTGTTGCTGGTAGAGTGTAAGCCGCATCCCCTCCCCCCCGCGCTGCCTTCCCGCTTTCCTCCTTTCGCGTGCGAGAGTGAGTCGCCAGTTCCCCTTGCGCCAGGTCGCAAGATACGCAGCTGGTACCGCAGCACAACGTCGCCCCGCTCCCATACCTCGCACGGCCTTTTGCGCGACGGAAGACGTCGCATTTACTCTCCACCGTGCGTTCGCTCTCCATGAAAGCACGCGTCCCTCGCATGCTTTCACTCGCACATGCAGCATAATTTTAACGCCCTTGGAATTAATACGGAACCCCATGGCGACGGCGGCGACGACTCAGAGGGCAGAAATCCGCTTGTAGTGTCCATATAATTGCTTTCGCAATAAAAAGAACACTAGGTACAATTTATTTTGAGGATGTTCGGCACATCTGCAACGCAATGAGTGTGAGATTGTTTTCTTCTCAACCATGAAAACCATGTCTTCCACAGGTGCTGGGAAAATCTATAGTGATAAATGCGTTCGGTAACTGTTGAGAGAATACCTCGGTGAAGATGCACAGTGGAAGGGCTACACAGGTTTCAAATTAAGCTAAAACTGTCAAAATATTTTCCTGGAGCTTTCACGTTGATACTTCGGATAAAGCAATTAAATGCGGCAAAAATCAACTGCGAACGTAACTATGCTGTAATCTCTACTTCCCCATTCTGACCAGTATTCACCTGAAACAGTGCTCCTTAGTATGTGCTGAATACACAATACCACCGCGTACGACATTAACGTGATTGTTAGATGCATGTTAGAGAGAGAGAGAGAGATAAACGAAGAGGGAAAGGTAGGGAGGTTAACCAAGGACGTGCCCGGTTGGCTACCCTACACTTGGGGAGGGGGAAAGGGGAAGAATAGATAAGAGAGAAAAGGAAAAGGATGCATGTTAGAACTTTCTTAATTTCCAATAGCATCGATCACGTGCAGTGGCACTGCGAGTGCGTGGCAGGAAGGGAGCGGGGTGTCGCGAGGAAGAATATGTCCTAGCAACAGTTGAACTTGAGAACAGTCAAACAAAATTTAAAAGCAGAGAATGCTGCAGAGTCAAGCATGGAGGGCTGCACAAACAGAAACAGTAGGCACTGTGATGGCACAGGGATGACTGCTTTCATAAAGCGAAGAATAGAAGTATCCCGTTTATTTAAAAAAAAAAGATTACTCGGAGCAGGAGAGACACCTTTCCCGAACTCGTCAGCCCTGCTTACGGTTCCGTTTTCATTTACTTCTGTGGTGAAGTGGCTATCACCCGTGGGACTGCGTTTGCTCTTTTCCCATATATTTGTGCACAAACATTGCTCCCGACCACTTCATAGCTGAGTTCTTTTGGGAAGTTCAGGGTGTTGTTTAGTCCCTCAGCACATTGTGGTTAAACGCTCAACAAGCAGCGTTTTAAACGTTCCTGCCTCGCTGTGATTGGCTCTTTGAATATGCTTAGCACGCCTTCATTTCTGTGAATGCGCGTTTACGTCATCACCTTCCTTTAGACTTTGAGCACCAACTTTCGAAAATTCTCACTAGAAGCAGAAAATTGACAATCACATACCCGTTTCTGAGAACAAAATGTTATCCTGATTCGGTTCCGAAGCACGTAATCATAAAAGAGATCGTTTTCCATGGAGCGGTTCGCAAGAACAAGCGCTCGCCAGTCATGATAACCTATGATTAGCTAATGCGGATGGCCAATGGCAGACATGTCACTAACTATAAGGTTTAATCGCTGGTATGAAAAAAGAAAAATGTGATAAAAAAGAACGTAGTACAGGGTCATTCGCGAATCGTGCGAGTAGATGTTTCTGGCGAAGCTGTCATGCAAATTCCAGTTGCAAATATTGCCGAGAGTGTTGCACGTACGTGGCAGAAGTTCTTAGCGGGGTTCATTGCGACTAGGCACGCCATGTTCAAGGCAAATAAAGGCGTCGGGAGGCTTGCGGAGGTCGTTGAGAAACGCAATAGAATTCTCCATGCGAGCCGGAGTAAGAAGATCGACGGCTTTTTGTTCGCCAAGCGGGTACTTGGCTTTGAAGCTATGCTTAATGATTTGGACTACCGGAGTATTTTATTTACTTGTACGAAGAGAAACGCGCAATCAATATCTGCTTCTCGTTTGAATACAGCATCGCCAACACATGAAGGGCTCGCGTGACTGCTCGATAGCAGGTGCTGAGAAACAAAGAGGAGGTAAATGTGCGAGTATTCTCGGCCGCACAATCTAGACACGGCTACTTGTACATCGAAGGCCCTACACGTCGTGCTCCAGCCTTTCTGTCGCCTACCTTTCGCATCTAACATGCTCCACACTTTGACCAACGCTGTTTATGTTGACCCTCCGGTGGTCACAGGAAGTCAGTTGTGCGTGTTTTTTTTTTTTAAACAAGATTCGCCTGGGCATCACTTGGCCCCCGAACTACGCTTACCTCGTAAATCAAACGAAATATAAAAAAAAAGCAGATAAGAAAAACGGGGTGTGTTTGCCCACCACATCACCAAATCATGAACGAAAGAGAGAAAAAAGAAAGGAAAGACAGGGAGGCTAACCAGATGCACGTACATTCTGTTTGGTACCCTGCACTGGGGGACAGGGATACAAGGACTAAGAAAAGCCAAACAAGGGAAGAGAAAAAATAGCCCTAGTTCAGCAGGCACGCGAAGGTGCACACCAAGTTATATAAGCTGTCGCAGAGGCCTGTCGACTTGAGATACTATATAGTGAGTTGTTCTGTGCGCAAGGGCTGACTCTGTAACTGCCAGGCATCCAGCCAGCCATGTTAGAATTTTAGCATGAAATTGGACTGGGCGATCCTTTAAGGCCTCTGTATAACCTAATATGTTCACTCCTAATCATTGTTATTCATCTGTTCTCATCTGTTGTTATTCATTTATTGTTGGATAAGCGAGAGGAGCGAAATAGCTGATAGGGGCATTGCAAGAGCAAGCAGGCTAGAGGGACACTTGCTGAAGCCGACATATCAACCTTTCATGTGAATCCTCTGCTTTATGTCGAACTGCTGTTTTAATAATGAAAACCTATTCCTGCCTCTGTCTGGCGTTGAAAGATAGCTGGGACAGCGAGACACGACCAAAAGATTGGGCGCACACGTACGCACGTGCATCTTCACATATTTCAACATATCTCGTTGTCCACTATAAAATACTAACTGGACCAAATATTCATAATAGTGCCCCAGTTGTATTTTCGTCTATCGATGAAGAAAGCGCCTCTTTCTCCTAACTCTCCTCGTAACTTTAATTACCCACGGCATGAGCGAAAATAAAGAGGTTGCCACTAAAAATAAATTAATTAATTAATCTAAAAAAAACCCGACGATTCCCTCATTAGTCGATCGGTCGGTGACCTGGTGAACTTTATGGCCCCAGAACTCGCCATGAGCGTACGTACGAATACTTCAATATCCTTAACGTTTATCGAAATATCAGTGCATCGCTCTAGGTCCAAGAGCGTTTTTGCATATCGCCTCTGTAAGCATTAGGCTGTCACGGCCGACAGTCGTACCCAATACATTTTGTTATGTACAGGAGAACGCCACAAAGGCTGCAGCAGTTATCGGTATTAAGAGTTTTGTTGCCCATTGATTAAAACTCGCTGCAGATTTTCGCTTCATACCACAGATAGAGCAAAAACTCGCGCGGAAACGATCGACGATGATTCTCAACATAAGCGAATAGCCGAACACTTCCAGAAGTGTATTGACCTTTTATTAAAGGTTGGACACGTTTGAAGGCGTATATTTACTACAGAAATACCTGTTTAAGTAGCGTTTGTTGTTTCATTGTGTAATTCCGTAGAGGTAGGTAGGTACAACTTTATTCGACAATAGGTGTCAGTTCAAGGGGGGAGGTAGTCTGTAGAAAAGGGTTGTTTTACCAGCACATTTGTAGCGGTAGTATAGGAGTCTATACATACACGGTGTTCCAGCGAACACTTTCAAAAAGTTTTCGAGGTTGCCCGTGGCAGATAGCACAATTCTAGTTCATGAGCTGGCCTACTCGAAGAGGCGGACATTACTTGCACAAAACGCTGAAATGCATAATCGACTAATTAACAAAAAAATCCCTAATTAAGCTTTTAAATAATTACCTTATGGCCCATATTGTAAATGACCAATCCAAGCCGTGGAGTTCGCAAAGCGATCCATCCACTTGGAACGAATTCTCAGGAGGACACCAGTTTCGATATATTAATTCCCAAACTCTGCGGAGAAATGCATGGGCGTTCCAGTTACTTTCTTAACAAAACGTCGTTTTATACACTGAAGCACAAAAATTACTGGAACGCCAATGCATTTCTCCGCAAACTTCGGGAAATAATATCTACGAAACCGGTGTCATCCTGAGAATTTGTTTCAAGTGGATCCGCCTTGCGAACTCCACGGCTAGAATTTGTCATTTGCAACATGGGCCATGAGGTAATTAGTTCAACACTTAATTAGTGATTTTTTCTTCATTAGTCAATTATGCATTTCAGTGTTTTGTACAAGTAATGTCCGCCTCTTCGAGTAGACCAGCTCATGAACTAACATTGTGCTATCCGCCACAGGCAACCTTTATTAAATGTGTTCGCTGAAACACGCTGTATAAGCCGATGCGTCATACGTGTTTCGTTTCCAGCAGCGCGGGAGCCCGCGTGTAATGGGACTACCATAATTCCTCTCCCGCAGAAGCCACAGAGAAGAAGGTGGCGAAAAAAGAGAGGACTGCCCTCGTCGAGGCACCTCCACCACACCACATAAACATTCAGACCCCCAAAAGCTCTGGCCACATCACGTACGTCTCGAAGAGGTAGACTTTCGGCGGTGAGCGCGCCACGCAAATCGGTTGCACCAGAGCATGCGTCCGTTGCACCGCGGCGCCTTCATATCGAAGGTGAAAGTCCGACCACTACCGACCACGAACATTTGATGGAAGGGCGAAAAATAAAACTATTCTCCTTAAAAGCAATGCAATTATTCTACGACTAAGCAGTGGCTTGAGCACATAAACAGAAATGTCCATATCATCGCAGGTCCTGAAGCGAGAAGCCATGAAGATGTCATCGAACAGACCAACTTTCAACGACTCTGGAGCCGTTTTCTCGAGAGGAAGAAAAACTCTCCCAAGCGTCAAGGTGAATATTTACTACCTATGAAAGGGCCGAACTTGTAAAGAAACAATATCTAACATTGTGGTCCGCGACCTTTGGTTGGAGCATATATTCGCAAACACGTGAACATTTGCATCTTTATCTCTTGATGTGTCCTTGTTTGATAATAATGAGACCGAAAAGCGCGAATGTAATAAAAACGAAAGTGATTAGGCCTATCTCTGTAAGCTCATATAGATCTGTTCGTGTTTATCGCGAATTTCTGTCCTTCGCTTTTTCTCAATCGAACATTGTTCCGTAAAACATATTCTAGGGAAAAGAGTGAAAAACAAAAGAAAACCGTGAAGGTCTGCTCCGAGCAGGCAGCTGTCACCTTATGTAATGTCTAACTCGTAAATTAAGAAAATATGATTAAAGTATCCCATATTTCTCCAGTGATATTTGGCAGTTCTTACGTTCGCTGATCAAGGGAAGAAAAAGAAACACGATTGCTGGTGATGCTGTTTATGAACTGAGTAGAAACGGCAAACTTATTGCAGCAAGTTCAGAGCGTCCCATCTCAAGATATACTTTAGAATCCTGTGTGGAAAGTGTGGAAGCTCACCCTTTGAGAACATGGCTAAAGTTTGAACCACCTTGTCATAGGAATACTCGGTTGCTTAAACATGAGCTCCCATTTTTATATATGCATATATAGTCGACTGAATATGTAGATGAATAGACAAGTTTTTTTTGTCATTCCTCTTCTGAAATGAAACTGTTACTTGCGTCGATTATTTCTTCCGTGAACACCAATGGACTGTCGTGTAAGTACCAGACAGGGAACCAAATCGTTTAGTTAACAACTTGCGAAGCACAAATCCCAATGAAAATGGCACGATCTCATTAAACATATCGAATCCACAGCCCTTGTGGTTTCGTTATCGTTAAGTCAATTTATTTGATAGTTTTGAGCTGCAAAACATACATACACACATACACACACATACACACATACACATACATACATACACATACACCATACATACATACATACATACATACATACATACATACATACATACATACATACATACATACATACATACATACATACATACATACATACATACATACATACATACATACATACATACATACATACATACATACATGAATACATACATACATACATACATACATACATACATACATACATACATACATACATACATACATACATACATACATACATACATACATACATACATACATACATACTGCGATTAGTTTGGTACAGACGCCTAAAAATTCACGCTCCCCCTTTTTCCCCATTTTCCTTATGCAATTTTGTTGTGCATAGTTGTTATGTCAGAGGAGTTTCTGGTGCTACCGACAGAGACAAAAATCTTCTTACCACAGCTAATATTACGAAAGTAAAAACATCCCACTCCACAGGAGCACAAAGTTCTAGGCGATCCCCCCACCCCCGAACAGTGCGCAAGTCAGTTAAAAGAGCGACGCGCCTCGTCTTTCGGCAATTAGAGGAGTCCAAAACATGGCGTAATCTCGAGATAGCACGAGAGCATCGGCGAGACAGGAGAATATTGCGAAATTCCCCCTCATTCACCCAGACGAAGAAGAGCCGGAAAAGTGCAAGTGCGAGCGGAAAGCGTGGCTGGTGCGGAGAGGCAGTGGGCGGAGGAGAATATCAGGTTAGCTCTAAGATGTAGAACAGCGTAACTACCGCCCATGCGAAAGCCCCGATGCAGGCATCTGACTTTGGGAGCGCACGTGAGCGTGTCCAACAAGCGCACGTTCGAGAGAAAGAAACAAAATGGAAAGAAAGGAAAAAAAAAGGAGAGTGAGAGACAAGGGTCACGTTTGTCTGGAGTGGTATGAAAAATTAAAACTCACGACGACAGTTGCAGCATCGCGGTGGTTAGCAGAGATACAGCGGCGCGTGCTCTTCTCGTGTTCGTCCCATAGGTATACCGGGCAATAAACAAGATCAGCTCAGCTGCGCCGAAAGTCAGAATGTCACGACTGCCGTGAGTCCGGCGGCCCGCATGCCGATTGTCGCGCGCTTGAGACACGCAATGCCTGATGCTTGGGCCTTGAACTGGTGACTGGGCGCCCAAGCCTTTCTCTCTCTCTCTCTCTCTCTCTCTCTCTCTGAGGCGGGGAGGAGGAAGCGATGATTAATAGGAGTAATAACGAATGTGGCGGTTTTCGAGTACCCGGATCAGCAGCACGCCATACGCACGCGTGATCGTGAGGCACTGCCGCGAGGATTGCGGAATAACTTAGACACACCCGGAGAAGTTAGCTTTTCCATACGTATACCGTATAGTTTACGCCAGACCATCCCGGATATTGCCCACTATGTCCCGGATATTATGAAAATGTTCCGAGTCCCGATTTGACCCTGTCGGAGCAGGTGCTTTGCTCGATATCAAGACTCGTTAGTAATCAGATTCTAATCTCCCCTCACGGCAGTGCTGGGCCGCAGGCATCATTCATCAACAGCCTCGAATGTCCCAAAAGCGAACCTTGTTTCCGAACTTTGAACTACAGTTAGCTTGACATAACTATACTTACAAAACTTGTTTGTAATTTGTTTTTGTAGTGACAAACTGGACACGGTATTCTCCATTATGAAAAACTATTGAGGCCAGATATACTCGTATAAATCAAATGTGTGTGGAACATGTAACGACGCATCTTAAAAAAAGAAAACCTAACTCCCCCGAATACGTGAAAAAAAATGCGCGATCACATCCTGAAAGGGGTTCATGAATTTCAGTACTGCGGGCAGCTGTCAGAACGAGTAGCTCTCAGCGAAGTACCTCTACTTGATGGTTTCTCCGTATTACACAGTGTTAACATCACCTTTCGGATTGTGTGACGTTGCAGGTGACATAAATGTGCCAGAAGACTGCACTTCAACACTGGCAAATAAGAGTATAAGTTACAGGCACATTAAAAAAAAACGAAAAAAAAAACGAGAGATTTCTGAGGGTGGTTCGGTAACATACAGCGCCAAGAATAGGAGGAGCAAATGGTGCTCGCATCACGAACATTCTGTGGCACGAGAAGTCGATATATAAGATTTATTATTTTGTGCATTGTTGCAGCCTTCCTCCGAATGTTTTGCTTTTCTTTCGTTCTTGCGAAATCTTTGAGTTGTTCGATGACCACCTCTTGCAAGCGCCAGCTGCTGGAGTAACCGAACTACAGAGTGCTTTGCCCGTTTTTTCTTTTGTGTGTGCATCGCACACGGCTAAAAGAAAAACAAGCGCTACAAACGTAAGCAAGTTGCTACACTGACGCCGACACCAGCTACATTTGAATAAAAGCGCCAAGTTGAATGCGTTTTTCTCTTTCTTGCACAGGCACCTCCACACGTCAGTATAGAAACATGTCCCGACCGCATGCACTCATCAGCATGAATTGACTCAGCACATTTGCACTCGCAATTTTCTGCGAAGCGCGCTTGAAATATTCGCCGTTATCCATTCTGCTGGAAAACTGGCCACTGGGGAGCTGTGAAGTTTCAGAACGACGTGGCGTCAAAACTGACGTGATCGTCTTGCTATATATACTGACTTGTGTGGTGAAAGAGAGTAATACAAGAGGGAAAACGGTGGATTTGAAATCTGAGAAGTTTGTACTTCAACCTGCATTCAACACAGTTCATCACGTCAGGAAAGTCGTAGCGAAGAGCGTTCAACAATGAAGTGCTGCAAACAGGAGGACTCCTACTGAAAGAGTTATTTCTCGCGAATAATGCTGTCAAGCACTGCGCTTACAGACCTCGCCCCGCTTTTAATAGAGAGCCCCAATCTAGGTTATTGAATTCGAACGCTGGTATGTTGCGCACTGACACAGAAGGGCTACACAGGCGTAAACTGTGTATAGTAAGCGGCGACTCATCGCTATAACCTAGTTGTTCCGTTTACTTTTCAAACACGCTTGCTTTTCAAAACGCAGACTATACATTTATTCGCCGTACTTGTTCACGGTTGTGCAATATGGTTTTAGCAAAGTCTACATTACTTGTGAAATGACCTGTCACTTATAGCGTTTTATAGACTATGCAGAATGTTCTGTCTCTTTTTTTTTAGTTGTCTGAGAGAGACAGCAGAATTCTATTTGTTAAAATGGATAGCTCAAGAAAGGGGCCATTACTTGCCGAATAAATCGATATGCACATTTGACTAATTAAGAAAGTCTCACTAATAAGGCTTCTAGCTTATTTATAATTTATAGTATATATACAGATAATTTATTAGATAATTATTATTATTGGACTATTAGATAATTAGATAGTACAGAATAAAATTTGCTAATTGTAGCCAGTTGGCTTCCAAGGCATAGTCACTTGTAACGAATTCCGAGACTGGTGCTAGTTTAGAAATAAGCGCCATCCAATTTGCGTTAAAATGCACGGTTTTCCACTTACTCTTCGAACAAAACGCCGTTCGATTAATCGAATCACAGGAATAGCTGGAACACCAAATGTAGTACTTCGTCTCACGCTCTGAGAATTCGTTCCATGTAGACAGGCCTTGTGGACTGACCGGCTACAATTCGTAAATTGCATTATGTGCTGTAAAGCAATTAGTTACACACTTAATTAGCGAAATTTGAGGAAAGGGAGCAGCGCTTGCATGAGTGATGCCCCTTCGAGTAATGCAATTCAATGATCAGAATTGTGCTATGTTCCACAGGCGATTGCTTAACCTTCCGTACGCTCAGAAAAAAAAAAAAAAGAAATACATACCTTATTTTCTTTCTTTTTTACTCCTCTGACTTAAGCGCACGCTCCGTGTAAATGTTACATGGCTAAATTTATACGTGTAGTTGCACATGTCACCCTTGGAAAGACAGGTGATGTCTAACAAGGAAGAGACAGGAAGTCCAAGGGAGAGGAGGACAGGCAGGGATGCTCGACCAAGTATTTATAATCGAAGACACCAAAGCTCCATGTGGCCCAACTTAAGCTCATTAGTTTTCCAAGTTCGTCAGTTTTCTCAAGTTCTCTGGGTCTATTGAACTCCACGCTTAGTCCGTTTCAATGACGCCCGGGCTTACTACTTGTTTGCTTCTTTGTCACGCAGAAACTTGCAGCTCAACGCGTTCTGCATGCTAAGCCGGAATCGTGGACGCCAGTCTTATTACATTGCTTTAGTCTCTTGAAAGAAAGAAAGAAAGAAAGAAAGAAAGAAAGAAAGAAAGAAAGAAAGAAAGAAAGAAAGACGTGTGAAACAAGTGCCGTTTTAACCTTTTCGTTGCGAAGCTCAGCGACTGGCCCTGCGCCCACAAGTTTTGGGCACCTAGCGATCTAATCGAAAGTCCGGCGCAAATGTTCCGGAAAACACCGGGCTGCATCAGCATCCGTTCTTTTCCTACAGCTAAGCATAAACAGAGGCGAGCTCGTTTAATTGCTTGACCGCGTGTAGATAAGCCGCCAGCTGCATAAATTATGTGAGGGCCTAATACCTGGCAGCCCAGGAGGGACTGAAGCGGAGTTAGGCCCAAGTTTAGGCCGTAAAATGGTGGCACAGCCCGAGGTTCGTAATAATTTCTCAGTGCCGTATCTAAACTTTCATATCATCAAAATCCTATTAAATTGAAAAGAAAAGAACGACAATAAATTCTATAAGAATACGGAAGCAGAGAGGGCAAGAGTTCGACCTACAGCTTTCTTTTACAGGTAACCTAAACCTAACCGAAGTTCTTTCTTTATTTATGTGATGACATCAGAGTATATCTACTTAGGCAAGCCTGTATGCAAATGGGTTTAATGACGTTTGTCTGACATATCAAACTTCCTTTTCTTTCGGCGAACTGACGTGTTACGAATACAATGTATTTAGGGAGTAAGCCCGTAATACTAGTTCTTACGTAAAACCTCCTATGTATATACACTTTACATTGTAGGTCAGCAGTCTGTCTACTGACGGAAAATTTTGCCTAGTTAAGGAATAATTTTGTGACACTTGTCAGAGCTGCTTAAGTATCACGCATATTGTCAAGTTTTTTTTTTAATATCCTACGGTAGTGCATTGTTCACAGACTGCGATTAACCTTGCTCGAACTACTCCTAGTGATTTGTTTCCGAAAGGTTGCTCTTCGACACGACATGAGGCACACGATACCTGTGCTTCAGAATTCCTGTCAACAAGGTGTTGGGCTGCGTCAGTCCTCGACAAAGGCATAGAAACAAGATTTGCTCCTTCGTGTGCTTTCAAACACCTAAGCAAGCTAGCGCACCGTATGACATTAGAGAAGTGGCACACACCTGAATTCACCCAGCATCGGTTGCATTCTCTCAACCCATCTATGCAGCTGCGGCTGTTGCCTGGATTTCCGCGAAGTGAGGAGACAATGCTGTGCCGCTTACGCTTGGGTGTTGCATTCACCAATTCTTACACGTGTTTGATTGGAATGGCTGATAGCGCCGAGTGTAATGCCTGCGGTGTCGATGAGACTATAGAACACCTACTATGCTACTGCCCATCTTTTCAACACGAAAGACATGACCTCTGCAACGTTCTCAATAGGCTGGATAGAAGACCGTTCACCTTGAGCAAGATCTTGGGACCATGGCCTCGAATATCACAGCTGCAAAAGGCCACAAAAGCGCTGCTGCGATTTTTGAAAACTACAGGACTGAGTGACCGTCTATGATCCGGACTGATTGATCGTCAGTGATAGAGCAGAGATCTATTGCTACGTCGGCGATATCCAGAGCGGACTTTCTATTCTTCTCTTAATCTCTCTCTCCCCTTTTACCTTCCCGCAGTGTAGGGTAGCCAACCGGGCTCAGTCCTGGTTAACCTCCCTGTCTTTCATTAAATCATTTTCTCTCTCTCTCTCTCTGTCAACAAGGGGACTAGACTATCCTCTGTTATGCTCCTGCTCTGCGTGTGATGTGATGTAGTGTGCATTCCTCTTACTTTTTTCCTGTCTTTGTCCTTCCACTTCTGTTTCAATTTTTTTTCTTCTCCTCTTCAATCGGCTGGCCGTGGTGTCCCTTTTGGAAGACAGCCCGCTTCTCTTCCTCCCTTTAGTAGTGTTTACATATATCTAAATGAATACTACTACTACTACTACTACTACTACTACTACTACTACTACTACTACTACTACTACTAATAATAATAATAATAATAATAATAATAATAATAATAATAATAATAATAATAATAATAATAATAATGAGGTGTGGCATCTACCAAACGACATAGCATCTATACTTCAACGTGCGGACTATACCAAACTGTGACTGTTGCGACATACCCTAAACAGTGCACAACGTTCTTGTGCGTTTGCCTTAAGGAAGGAGGAAATACAAGAGGTGAAAGACCAGATTACGTGTCCGGTTGGCTACTCTGCACAGGGGGATAGAGTAAAGGTTGCCCCCAGTGAACGGCATAGGCTGGCCGATTCTATCTTTGAAATCGGCAGTCGACTGCTTACTGAAGGCGTTGCAATGGCCATCATGCCTACTGGATGATTTTTCCTAATCCTACACAAATGTCCTTGAACTATGACCGTGCGTGTTCCTGGCGCAGAAGGCGACGATAACATTCCTATAAATCTTTAAGTAGGACATGTCTATTTGTCGATTTATAGGCTTGCTATGCGCATCTTCATGTGCGCGAGCAACTAGGGCTCTTTCTCTGCCCTCTCCCTCTTTTCGTCTCTATATATCCCTTCGACCCAGTGCAGGGGAGCGAACCGCATGCGTGTCTGATTAAACTGGCTGCACTTCCTCGCTTCTCTCCCCTCTCAATTGCAGAACAGTTCGTGCACTTTTCGCACTTCTGCACAGCACGGGTCTTGGCTCGTGGCTGTGACGGGTCCATCTGATAGGCCATTCAGACCTTCAGTACACATCGTCGCAACCCATAGCCGTATTTCCCTCTCTCTTCATTTTTCCCGGCGCAGAATGGCAGGCTAGAATACTAAACCTCAGGCCGAGTTCTCTGCCACCTAATAGATAAACCCTTAAGATTTAATTTCCTTTACGTTGGACAACAGCTCCATTTTACTGTCACATTCCGTTTTTGGCTTATGGTAAAAATCGTGCCATCCGCTGGAAATTCGCAGTTGTAACACAATGCAAGGCACCGAGTAGACGGCCAGCCGCCACGGCTGCGTTACAAAAACGCCCGCGTACTTACGTTAAAGCAGAGATTAAAGTGGGCACTTCGTAACGCCTCCCTTAATCGCGTAAGTGCCGTCAAAACTTGGCCACTACCACCCGAATGGTTAGTCACGGTGGAATAAGCAAAAAATCAGAATCTTTCCGTCGAAACGCGATAGACGTGGAAAGACAGAGCAGTTTCTGTCTGTCGGGAACAAGCCAAAGAAGTAGCTATATAGGCACCGTCCACCACAGAAGTAGCCCGCTTGCCTGCTGCTATAATCGTGCAGACCCTCCTTAAGTAACGATTAGACATGTGACAACATACGTAAATCAACTTGCGCCTAATGAATTTCCTCTTACCGACACTTTGTGTTCTTTACGAGCGCAGTACCTTCGATTCAACTCAAAGCGTTCCGTGGGCCCGCTTGCTCGGGCGTAACAAATGGCTCGTCCCCCTCTTCCACTGAATACATTGGCACTCCTTCGATCCTGTTTAATTAAAGCTCCACGCTGTGGACATTGTACTGGCGACTAATTGCACACGCTTCCCTGCTTTCAAGGCGTTGCACCGCTGTGCGCCAGCCTTAGTGTGAAGTCATTTCCATAGGGGCACTATACGAGTTTCTTTACGCGTTTTGCGCGAGCTATTCGGGAGCCACCAACAAGAGCAGTTTCTCGCCCGGGCGTACGTAGTCGGAATATTTCTGAATGCTTCTTTAACTACTACACTGCCCCTTATGGAAGCCATGTTTAGATTGATTAGGTCCTTTTCACCGCTGAAGAAACGTAGCAAGTCGGGCAACTCGGCCCGAGGACATACGCACACTTTTTGTAGCAGCGCTCGCGTAGTGCCGTATTTGTGTTCCGTCTGACTTGTTCGCGCTGCAGGTTAACATGCAGTTTCACCACCGAGCTGGTAAAGCTAGCACACATAGAGCGCAAGCAAAGAGCGTGCACTTTTTGAGGATGCGATCGATATTTTCTGGCGAAAAGCACATTTAAAGCGCGTGCAGCCCGGATTGCGCAAGAGTGCCAGCCGCGCACCAGATATGCACGGTGAAGGTCAAAATTGTGAGCTCGTATAAGCCACTGTTAGATAGAAATGCGTCAAAATTCAGGATTTTGTTTTAACACAGAGCTAATACAATTATTCGTGGCAGTGTCCTCTACATCAAATAATCTGTTCCACATGCAGTATAGTGTCTTCACTGCATGTGCGGCACCATTAGGTGCAAGAGTGGAAATAGAAGCAAAGCTGCAATGGTATTTCCTACAGAGTCTGAGCCCCTCGTGTTCAGCAAAATATCAAATACTTAACATATATACTACTTCTTGTCCGAAGCAGGGTGCTTACAACCATTTCCGTTCGATTGATTTCTCCAGATAAAGGCTGCTTACCAAGAATTGCATCTTTCTCGTGTCACGCGTGGGCACTGAAACAACATGCGAAACAATATTTGTATTTCTACTCCGTACTTATTTCTACTCTTGAATTTGCTAATACAGCTGAGGAGAAATTGAAGTTGTTCTTGTCACTCATGGGCGACACGCGCATTCTTTCTATTAGGCGTATCTGTCTCCTCAACTACATCACGCAAGTTAGTGGGTTGTTGCAAGTACTATGCACGCTTTCACTTATGTGTGTCCTCTAACCGTCGTGCGAACTTTCTTCAGCTAAGACTTCTTTTCCTGCAAAGTGCTATTCTGATGCATTTGACTCGCGTGGCGATAACTGTTGTGTGGCGAGTTTCTCAGCCAACTTCTTTCGTGCGTCGAAGGCCAGATAAGCGGCAGCTATATTGCTCATCTAAACAACGTGGTTTTCTTACAGGCGCATATCAGTACGGGGTAGAAAAAAAGCTGGAATGATGCACTGTAGGAGAGCGCCCCCTTTTGGCGTAGACGACGCCAGCTTCCTATGTTGCCGACCCCGAGAGCAGGCGCTTTCGTAGGCGGTAATGCCGCTACTTCTGATCGAAGGCGGGCCGTTACGGGCTGTGGAAAAGCCACGACATCATTGAATGACAACCTAAGTAGATTGAAAATGGCACTGGAGCTTAGCTTTCACCATGCCTCGGGTGAACTCAGTGCCTATAGCAACGAGCAACGAAGAAAAGGAACGTTTCCGACGAACGAGGAGACCTCTGTTGTTTCTGCAGTCGAATAAGAACAACTGCTCATTTTCCTGCCGCCACTTTTATTTCTCCGCAGACTATTCCTCGAAATTCCTTTAAGTAATCCACAGGTCAGCTCCATCAAGCACAAATCTATTGCCATTTTGTGCCTCTCGGCTGGATGCCACCCGCGCGAACTTACTCGATGCTCCATACACAATTTCCGCGACGCGTTCAAAACAGTCGTCGTGCGCAATTTTTATCTTCATTTCCGTTTTTCAACGTCACGATGCGTGAGCGAATTCCTAGCTTGCGTCTAGGCTGCTGGGTGCTTTTAGCTCACTCGGCATGGCTAATAATCCTTCTAGCGAGTATGTGCCATTTACCGACGACACAACAGCCACACCACTATAAGCAGCACAATGCAGCAAAATGTGCAGCTGTTTAGTGGCTTATAGTTGGATCGGCTGGTAAAATATAACCGCAAAAATTATTGAGTGCAGTAGAAACGCTGCTGCCGTAGCTTGATTGGTAATAAAGCATGGCGCGCGTCATTCGAAGGTTGGGCTCCCGACAGCTACAAGTTGTCTTTTCTTCCACTTTCATCTCTCTTTTTCTTATAAATTGTATATTTAGATTACAATGTCGGTAATTTAATTTCGATATGCTTCCTTTCTGGCTGTTTGCTGGCTTCATATGGTTGTTACGGTAAAAAAAATCGAGCTTCTCGATATGCTTTTCTCCTAGAGAATAAGGAAAACGAAATTGCGTGGAGCTGGACTTGCTGGCATGCCGGTTATGAGAGAAATCTTTCCTGATCTCACTAGCGCTGTCTGCTCGAGTTTTCCAAGAAAGCAAGGAGTCGTCAGCGTTTGCGTGCTGAAAGTTGTTTCGTCGGTGTTTCTTTCCGAAGGGAAATCACCTCGGGGCTCACGCACGTTTTACATGTCTCCTTGGCCCGTATGCTTCCTGGCGTGCTCCACGCTCATGTCTGTCATCCAGTCGAGCTCCTTGCCTGCGCTGTTCCAGAAACTTCCAGTTTCGGCACAATCTTGCATTATTCAAGAGCTACACTGTACCGTATGATTACAATGCAGCGTGTATCGGAGTGAGATATTTGGGAAGTGTCATAAGTTACGCCCACATTTTGGGGAAAGCTGACAAATTTACATGCAACTTCCGGAAACCGCTACGACAGCAAGAAAATTAGGATGTATCTTTGCTTGGGCTGTAGAGTACGGTGTATAAAAGAAATTGAACCAAACAAAAATCATCACGAAGTGCGGAACTAGGTGCATTTTAGTATTAAGGGACACCACGAGGGCTGCCGGAGGGTCTTTCCGGCAGTCCCAGATAATGTGTTTGAGAGTGGCGATCTCTCCACATAGCTTACAGTGGGGGTCGATTAGCTCCGGGTATATGTAGGAGAGGATCTGGGAGCAAGGAAACGAATGCGTCTGTAGGCGACGCCAGGTGATTTCTTGACACTTGGCCAATTTAGGGTGAGGTGGTGGTCTCGATCGTCTCGAGATTCTATAGTAGGTAGGTGATGTCACTGTATGAGATCAAAGGTTCCCTATTTGAGTCCTCCGGATCGGAGGCCTGTCCCGCCGCTCGGTGGACGAATCCTCGAGCATGCTGGTGGGCAGGCCTCGTTCCCGGGTTCCCCGAATGGGCCGGGACCCATACAAGTACGATGGGGCAAGTGAAAACCTCTGCGTCGTCATCGTCCTCCCCGCTTCCATGTATACTCATGGGGAAATTGAGAACGAGAAGAGAGAAGGAGGGTGGAGTAGTCGTAGCGTTGTAGGAGCTACGATGGCACGAGTGAAGTTGCTGATGGTGGCCTTGGAGTCGCTCAGAACTGTGGTGAAGCCTGCCGCTGCTGCAAGTGCGACCTCTCCTGCTTCAATTGCGTTGGGGGCTCTTGAGCATGATTAAAAGTGCTCAAAGACGTAATATAACTGTTTTCACGGTTTTTCTCAAGAAACTACATAAAGCATGGTCTGTATTTTGAGGAAATATGCGGTAGAATGTAAAACCTGGTATGAGCAACTGTAGAGGTACACTAGTGTAGCAATATAACCCTTATTTAGAACATGTTAAATAGCATGGCATATGGCATACATATGCCTAAATATATGCGGAGCCTTGCGGCGACGACGACGGCGAAAATTCGCTTGGAGCGTCCATATAACTGCTATCGCAATAAAACGACAAAGCGGAGTGGGCGCACCGTCAACGCTACGCTCAATCGTCTCGGTGGCGGAGCCAGGACACCGTTCTGGCTTCCGCTGCTGGCATTAGCGTTGTGCGCACGCACATTTAAGTATACTGCAGCCTTCCTGCTGAACGGCTGCGTTATTAGAGATGTTTAGCTTAGGGGACGACGCAAACCACTTGCGTCCCCTAATCTAAAACTCTCAAGTCACAGGTCTGAGCGGAACTGGCCGTAAACGTCAAGAGAGAGAGAGAGAGATAGGGACAGGAAGGCAAACGAAAGACAGGGATAACCAGAGGATATCGCCGGTTGGCTACCCTGTGCTGGGGAAGGGGAAAGATATGCGACAAATGAGACAACGCTGATATATATATAATACCGATTTATTGACAGCTGTCGATGTCAGTGCATCGCCTCTATGGCGAAAGTGTCTTCTTTTACCGCGTGCCGGGGTAAACCGCATTGAAACTTTGAGCACTTCAACAGAAACAACAAGATGGCGAGAGGGGTGGTATTGGAGGTTCCCCCCCCCTTTTTTTTTTTTTTGCCCCATGGAAAGGAGAAGTGTGCGTGTTAGAGGTGCTTCGGTCGGACTTAAGTTGTTGGGAGACGGGGAATGGAGCGCGTCATTTTTATTATTCTTTCTGACGCGATAACGTCCTTATTAACCATCGCTCTTACATACGCTCTGGCGTAGCAATAACCTAAAACAATAAATACATCAGAAAAGGCGGAACTGCTCGTAATCACCTTTTACTCCTATTTTATTTTACTTTTCCGTTACGAAGACTGCCGCACGCGTAACGAATGAAGTACAGCCGTGAATTCGCGTGCAACTGCGGATGTCGCATGGCTTTTCTTTCATTATTATTTTTTTTGCGTTCTCATTTTTAAAACACGGATTCGAATCTTTTGAACCTGCCATCGGCATTGTCTATTGAAGAGAAAATAAACAAATACCTTCGATTCGTTTCCTTCATAGCTAATCGCTTGCCGCGCCTCTCATGGGGTCGTATAATTCGCCCAATATCTACCCGGTGAGCGGATGTGCTTTTCCAAACCATAATGAGGCCGCGCTGGCGCGCACAAAACTAAGTCAGCTGAGAGTTTTATTTTCCCGTCGTTCGCTAAGCTCTCGTTCAGGAACAGCGACTATACGGTCGCTTTTCCTCTGCATTGGGCCGCGCAGTGGCGCGTTCACCTATACGAGCTTGTGCATCGTCAGGTATATGTACATCCGTTCTGTCACCATGATGAACCTCGACCCTTATCCACGTACATTTGAGGCACTCAGAGAAACGGATGACAACTGTAGCGTCGTGGAAAAGTGAATACCCAACGAGAAAGTTCAAATTCAAATCAGAACAGCAAAGTCGCTGGGTAGCGCTTACGGTATGGTACCTAAACGCGCTGCTGATTAGCACTTCAGTATGCCATACGCCACTCAGTGTGGGGGAAAGCTTTTTGCAGCTTTATAGGAGACGAGTGCACAAAACATTTTTTTTTCGGTTCTAGTTCGAATCAGCCTGTTCGTGCTTTCTTTTTCCGCAATAGGTATATAGCCTGTGGCAAACGTTTCGGAGACCCTGCGGGATTGACAAGAGCTCTATCCGGGCAATGTAACCAGGCTCCTGTAGAACACGTCGTCCCTCTAAATAGTCATCAAAGCGGCGAAGTCTTTCTCGCTTGAGGTTCAGGACTTTCGGGTCCCAGAATTCAGGCACCGCTATGCGATGGGACCACAGTTCAATTCGAGCGTCCATTTACCTGAAATGATTGCGTCCCTCTCACCCACGCTCGACAGGAACAACCAACCGATACATGAACCGAACGTGGCGGGAATTTAAAAAAAATTAAGCAGAAATGGCTCCACAGACTAGAACACTCGCATCGTTCATCCTAAAATATCGCACATGCGTCATTTCGGTTTCTCTTTTATTTAGGACAACTTTTGGATACAGTAATTGCCCAGTCTGTTTAGAATAAAATAAAGGCAGCCGCTGCTTAGGGCTACGATAGAAGAAAAATACAAATTCTTCGATGATGATGATTTATTGGCATCCCCTTTGAAACGGGGCCCTTTACGAGTAGTCACCTAGCCTGCTTGAGTTAGTATTCTATACATGCTTTGCATTCTAGCATTTTTGTATGCATCTCCTAACCTTTTTTCTCTTCCTCAAAAACTTCTCCATCTACCTTGTACCGCTACCTATGCTAACAACGGATCCGGTCGTATCAATCTCTTCCCTGCTTTTTTTTTTTCCACCAATACTCTAAAAGTCTCTTGCTTATCTCGACTGCTGACCGGTTGATGCTTCCATCCACTTTAAATCCAAGCGCTTCTATAAAGGGTTCATTACTTACGGGTCTCACTGAGTGAATACCTACTCATTCCATTAGGATGTGCTGAGTGGGCTCCAGATTTTTGCTGCGAGTATTTACATCGAAGAGGTAACAGTGGTGCCACCTGTAGTCGGAACAGCGAAAACACTCTTGACGCTTTCTTTTCCCCTGAGTGGGCGCGTCATTCTCTTTCGAGAGATGCCGCTATCATTAATTTCGCCCCAACACTTACACATTTATGTTACGTCGCGCATCCAGTTTCATTCAGGACGAAACAGGCAAGCGTTATAGCCATAAATACGTTTAAACGAGAAGAGCCGCGAAATGCCGCCTCTGTGCGAATGCGAGTGCAAATGAGGTAGCGGTGGATAATTGATGGAACAAGGATTTATTCTATAGACAAAAGGGTGCATCACCACTGCTCCTGCTTTCTCATTGGAAATCTGCCTTCACGACCTTAGTTGTCTCTACATTATGACGGCATCGGGACAGCACGAGAACGGAACAATTTAAGCTACTGAACTTCTAGCTCTTTTCCCTCGCTTTCCTCAGTCACTATTTGTACAATGCCTCAACACGCTGTGTGACAAGGTAAAACTCAATTTACGTCCGGTGTCCACACCACCCGCGACCTGAACAGCGTTAAATTAAGAATAATTTTTTTTTCAGCGGAGAAGTGAGGCTTTTACTACCGTGTGCGTTTTCATCGTCCGGCGTCCTGCTACATATTAAGTCCTACGTCCGCTTCCCCTTGGAAACGAATGCTGGGAGCACTTGACTTGTCGCTTGCACCCGCTATTGTCTCTGAGTGCCCGGTATGCGAAGATCGATGTTGATGCACGCAAGGCTCTTTCTCTTTCATTTTGTGGGTGCAATTGCAGTATTGCACGAGGACGGATAGAGCACGCTGGCTGTTTTGCTCTTGCATACGATGTTTAGTGGTTCCTAACCGGTGCCGGAAGAGTAGATAAACAAGGCTGTCGACGAGGCGCTGCGTTTATTACAACCGCTCGCTCTCTGTCAGCAGTTGCGGGCGGCTGTTTAGGCATCCCACGTTGAATTATTCATCAGTACGTAGAAACTAGGATCGTATAGGAAACCTTTCGGGAAAGCAAAAAAAAAATAAAATAAAAATAAACCTTCGCTACGTGTTTTGTTATACATGATTGAGTTCGGCCGTCGTTTGGTGAGTTAGGTATGTTGTTCGCTGAGTGCTTGACCTTTCTTGCTTAAGCCAGCCTGGCTTTGGTGGCATAAATAACACACCCTACAGTTTGTCAGGTGTGTGTGCTTGCCTCGTAATGTGGTGAAGTGTGTGTATTTTTTGTACTTATTGCATTTGTAGCTTTTCTTTCTTTTAAAAATTCTAGACCGGTATTCACAAGGAGCTCTTATACTAGGATTTTTTCGTAAGAAAAAAAAATTACACCCAATCGTGATGTTTCACATACTATTAGAGAAGGTTACCGGTCAATGGCAAAGAGCACTTATGAACAGAAAGCTTGTGAATTAGGGCCCGGGGGCCAGATTCACAAAGCTTTTCTTTCGTAAGTGCTCATTGCCATTGGCCGGCCGCCTTAGAAAATATGTCTTGAAACCTGATTGGCTGAAATTCTTTCTTGCGAACAATTCTAGCGTAAGAAGTGTTTGTGAATTCGGGCCCAGATTCGCAGCCTTGATTGTGACATAAAACATTCATTCTATTCTTTCGGTAAACACATTTTAGAACATTATTACTCATCTGCACGCGTTCTACAGTCTTAGAAAAAAGGCCGCATGGTAGTTATTAACTATAGAGTAGTAAACTTTTGTCACAATATTAACTACAAAACTAGTAACTGCATGTAGTAGAGGTCGGAGTAGCAACTTTATTCACTAAAAACAAAGTAACAAACATTACTAATGGCACTCACAAAAAGGTAGCAACCATTACTAGTGTGCTCACTTACCAATTACAAAATGTATAACCACTACTAACACAACTGCATGTAATTACCAGCAATATAGTGGGGACTATTTTATTTATAAGCGCCATTTCGTTTATCATATCAGGTCGATGAGATTGTAAATGTAGTTCAAGTAAAGACATGGTAAAGATAGTTCATTCGCCATGGTAACTAATGGTAAGGATGAGGAAAGAGGAAGACAAAAGGCAGGACGGTTAACCAGAATAACGTCCGGTTGGCTACATTACACCGGGGGAATGGGAAAGCGAAGCACAAAAATGACAGGGAGAGAGAGGAGGGAAGGAAAGAAGGAAATTAGGGGTGAATTCGCTGACGCGTGTGGTATTGCACTATTAGCCAACGACGTTCACACAAGCCCGTCGGCCTCAAGGCGCACAAAAGTGCCTTCACCGCTTTGTAGGCCGACGAGCGATGGGGGCGGTGTTCCAGCAGCACCTGCACGGAACGCGCCCGATCGTCCAATTTTTGTAGCGCGTTAGGAAGTTTTTGTCTTTCTGAGGCATATCGGTGGACATTCGCACAGCAGGTGGTCGATGGTTTCTTCGGTGCCGCAGACCTCGCATACTGCACTGTCGGTCACGCCAATTAATGTAGAGTATGCCTTTGTGAAGGCAACTGCTAACCATAGGCGACAGGGTAGCGAAGCTTCACGTCGAGGAAGTCCGAATGGAGGTCGGAGTTGCAGTGAGGGGTTTAATCGATGCAGTCGTGTATGTCTTAAGTTTGGCGAGTTCCACTCGGTCTGTGAGAGACTGCGTGCCAGGTGCCGAAGCTGCCTTGCGGCGTCTGTCCTCGAAAGCGGAATTGGAACGCTGCAGAATCATTGCCACTGATTCCACAATGACCAGGTACCCATTGAAAGACAACCTCGTGGCTTTTTGTTGGACGTGGTGGTGAATTTTTACGATTTTGTATGTCAGCTGTTCATGACATCCGCGTCAGATAACTGACTGCGTGCACTGTTATGCCAATTTTGAGTAAGAAAACACAGCCCATTTTCTAGGTCTTTCAGAATGAATAAATTCTAGTTCTGCCGCCGTAGACGTCGTGACATGCGGTGTCTTGAATCGCAGTGTTATTCCTCGCGTTGGTATAACCACCGCACCACCAGAACTGGGCGACGTAGTCTATCCATCGGTATAGATGTGCACGTGGTTGTTGTACTTTTCATACAAGGGGAGTAAGCGCAGTTGGTTTAGAGCAGGAGCTTGTAGAACTAATGGTAAAGCTTACCGGCACAACATTGTGGTACAGTCTCTGGTGATTTTACGCATAAATTCATGAACCAATGGTAAACGACCGCAGCACACATACAGAACAGCTAAGGTACAACGCGACACGTGGTTTAGAAAAGATTTCAGGAGTATTCATAGCCGTGCCTCGAGGGAGAACTCCTAGTACCGGTGATCACCTATGTAGTATGAGATAAATAATGAAAACTACGGACATAAGTTTTACAGCGTACTGTCTGGACATACGCGCGCGACGATGTATCACATAACTGATAATCGAAGATAACGAAAGAAATTGTAGGTTATTTATATTTTGCATAATACTTTCCCAATAAGTTGTAGTAGGCAAAGGCCAAAACGGCAAAAAAAAAGGCATCAATCTTCCTGATCACTGCCAAGCCGGCTTCAAGGCAAGATTTAACGAGTCTAGAGTGCTACTGAAGAGCCGCAATAAAACAGCTCGAGAGCGGGTCGAAGCATTTTATATAAAGAAAAAAGGAGAAATATGTATCAGTGACACATCGGTGGTTCTACGCGGGAGTCATACTTTCTAGATTCTTGTCTCTAAGCAAGTGTCGATTTTAGTGGGTCGCTTTGCGCATGAGTAAAGACGCATGTATATAAGCGGCCATGATCAAATAAATCTTAACAGTACAGCGCCCGTCCCGTCCTCTTTCTTCATCCGTGTTCCAGGTTGCGCTCCTTGATGTTTAGTGAATGTGCACCAACAAGCCCAGCTACAAGTATACTGCTAGGGCCAAAACATAGTGAGTTACCAACTTGGCAACCATGCACTTGCAATGATTAATTATTGCTAGTAAATAGCTAGTAAAAAGCAAAATAAGGTCCGTCCGGGGTAGTAACTCTGAGTTACTAACTTTTTACTATTGTTTTTTTAGGAGTGCAGCTTCATGACTTCAACTCAAATAGGAGAATCAGTACTGAGAGTGCTTGCTCTCTGGCTGCCTGAGAGTAAAAAGCGACATAGGGGCAAACGGTATGCGCATAGCAAACTGGGCCCCGCATTCACGAAAACGTTTTCAAGCGAAGCTTGTATTGCCTCAGAAGTGTCGGCCGTGGTGATGGGGGTGGTGGTGTCACGCTAAAAAACCCGGCTGCTCCCAGAGTAGAGCAGGTTCGGGGAATGCTGCGCCGGATCACGTGACGCGCGCGACCAATCATGGCCGTTTGGTGTGTCGCGGGGAGGGAAGGGGAAGGAAAGGGGGTTGGCGCGCGCTCCGCCGGTCTTCCCTCGCCTCAGATCAGTTCCGGTGTCCGGATGGGGAGGCCCCGGTGGTGCGTTGCGCCGAGGAGCAGGCTGCATTTGAGCAACAGCACCGCGAACTCGCTCGGGAAAGGGCTCGTCATCGACGTGCCGATTCTAGCGTGAGGGCTTCCCAAGCCCAGGCAAAACGTCTGCGAAGAGCCGTGGACCCCGAGTTGCGGGAGCGCGACGTTGAGGCCAGACGTCAGCGAAGAGCCGGCGACCCTGAGTTTAGGGCAAATGAAGCGGAACGCCTGTGACAGCGTCGTCTTGCCACAAGCTTCGCTTACGCGCATTTTCTCGACAGGGGAAGGGCTGGTGATTTTTTTTTTGCTTTGAACTGTTCATAAAAGTAAGTACCAGCCAATCGTAATATAGTAAACATAATAAGTAAATGCGGCAGGCCAATGGCAAGCACCTATTACGAAGGAAAAGCTTTGTGGATGTGGTCTCTAGCTTCACATTTTTTTTGGCACGATGACGCATTAGTGGTGGGAAGTTAGGCTAACACGCATGGTGGAATTGTTTGTGCACATTAAGTTACGTTTATTATCTGATGTGTGTCACATTGTCTCTTTCCCCCTGTTTTTGTTAGTCTTGTGTGATGAAGCTGGCTTTGATGGTCATAACTCAGTGTGCGCATATTTCTTACATCTATTTTCATCATTTATGTACCGGCTCATTTCAGACCGCATCGCGGCCTTGTGTATGTGTTTGAAACTCTGCATACACGTATATCTAGAGGCCTAGTGTAGTGAAACTTGTCCTTGTCTTTTATTTCTATATGTTTGTCTGTATGTGACACTGCATGCTCTTGATTGTTCGGCACAATTCTTTTTATGTTGCAATACATACTTTCACTTATTGTTATTATAATGCGAAAAGGAAGAGCCATCACTCTCTTAGGGATGACTACATCTCTTCGTTTCACTTTCATCGCAAAAAAATGAAAGAGAGAGCGCAACAACCATAATGGCTTTAAACGTAAACCAGCTAACTGTATATGTACTGCACTTGGTGTGCATTACTGACAGTGATGAATCAAAGCCGGAACTGCAAGAACTTGTGAGGACGTTAGGAATATATGAATCACAACAGGCTAATAGAGAAACCAGTATAGTTCAGGCAAGAACCCACGGCGACCATATCGATGTGTTTGTGTACAGCTTAGATTTTCATGTGTACCTCTTGCTATGGTCTTAATGCAAACACGACAGACGTGCATAGGAAGATGGAGCTTTACAGGTATCAGCAGTGGTCGAACAAGGGAAACCTCAGGTTGAAGCCAGCGTTTAAACCAGAGGACGTGTCTTCGTCAGGGACCCTGACGAAAACAAGTCCCCCTGTCGTGTCTTGTCCTATCGGTAAGTCCACAATGAATACGTGGTATCAATGTGACGGAAGTAAAAGTCTATTTGCAGAAACCACTGCGTTCAGTGCCACATTTAAATGGTTGTCGCGCGGCGAGATTTTCATACCTTTATTGGTTTTCCGAAGACAATATCTTCACTGGAGGCTTCATATCGGTTTGTAGTTCGCGGGATCCAGGTATCTGGCCAGTTTCGTCTTGTCAAGGGTGACGATTTGATGGCTTCTAGGGCACGCAGGACAGCGAAAAAACTTTGCAGACTTGTGTGACCCTGCACAATCACAACTCAATTTCCGGCGTAGCTGTTTCTTTCGAGCAGTTTCGATAAAAGTTGCAGTTGCTTGTAATAAAGTAGACACTTTAAACGTCACTCCCCCCCCTATGACTGGTCTGTTGCAAACCTGGCAGCATATAACATGTTCGGGCTCGTGGTATAGATATTTTATAAATGCGGTAGTTCGTCCACACGCATTTTACTTTGCGAGAATATTGGTCATAAAATTCCCTCGATTTCACTAGATGTCTTCTTGTTACAGTTTACAATTCCCCCAGAGCAGCATGTTAAGTTCTGAGTGCATCCTAAAACACAGTTATAACGCCCCGGATAGCCTGCATACGCAATTTACTGCTAAGGCCTGTAATTTGTCCAAGCGCCTTGAACTTTGTTTACACATTATCTATAAGTTGCTGCTGCTTTTAAACATATGGAAACGATGTGCCTTTTTGTAGTTCATCGAGGACACCATAGAAACCTACTACAAACCTGTTTAATGGAGAAATAAGCGGGAAAAAAGGAGAGTTCAGTAATTATTTGCAACGCTTCTAATCTGGCCAAGAAAGCTAAAGTGTCGACACATGTTGCATTGAACATGGCCCCAGTTTCCGGAAAACCTAAACTCGGTATAAAATAGAGTTATCTTTGGTTATTGCGAACCATAGCTGATAACGGCTGTATGGCACTTTCGAACACTTTCGCAAATTTTTTATCAAAGGATGTATTTATTTCACAGGCATTTAACTTCGCGCAAAGATTTGCCATAGCATTTCCGCCATTTTACCTAAATCCAATTTTGGTGACGTTTGTTCTTCTGCCAGGGAAATGGCTCGAATTCTGCACGCAAGTAAAACACTCATTACGCTCCAGAGCACTCGAATAATAAATTTATTTCAAAAGCTGCAATAAACCCAGCCACTTCGAACTTCTCTTACATATAACCCATTACCTGGCCCTTACTTTCACTTAACAGAAACAAGGTACCTCCTTTAGTTCACCGAGGACAGCGGGCGAACTTCGTATCTCGCATGGAATTATCGTAAAAACGAGGATACATCAATGTTTTGCAACATACCTGATTAAGCCGGTAACTTAAAAAAATTCGGACACATTGCACATAAGATGCCCCTAATTACTGGTAAATATGATGAGAGTGTAACGCATTGGTATTTCGGGACATTTGGAAACCTAGCTAATAACGTTAGCGGGACATTCGGAAACACATTTTTCAAGACATTTTTTTGCAAAAGCTGTATTTGATCCAAATGAATTTCACTTGGCACACAAATTTTCTGTTGTTGCTAAGTTTGATCTTAGTGGCATTTGTGGTTATGCAATGACTTCTTACAAAATATTGCGCCGCTCGTAAAAGTTACGCAATTTATTGCAGATGACGCCAGCAAGCGAAACTTTATGAATTTTGCGCACACATTATTCACAGCGTGCCCCATATTTTCGCCAAATGCTAACTTTGTGTAGCATAGAGTTCCATCGGGGCACTGAGAAACCGCGTAAAAGGTTCACAAACACTTTCGAGCATATGTTCAAAACATTTTTTTATAAAAGGTTGTATTTATCCACTGGCATTTCACTTCGCAAACTTATGGGGCAGACCTTTTCGAACATGTTTCATAAATTTGATCTTGGTGGCGTTTGTAGTTATGTCAGGGCAGCGGGCTAAATTTTGCGCCGCTCGTAAAATATACTCATAATGGTACAGAACGCGTGTATAGGTAATTTACTGCAAAAGTCGCAATAAACTCACCCACTTTGAACTTAGTCTACATAGTGCCCATTACATGGGACTTACTTTCACTACACAGAAACAATGTACCTCCTTTAGTTCACCGGGAATATCAAGTGGAACGTCGTATTACGCATAGAAATACCGTAAAAAGGAGCATTCATTAATTTTTGAGACGCTCTTAATTAGGCCAGTAATCTTAAAATTTCGGAACACATTTCTCGTAAAATGCCCCTCGTTACTGTTAAATGTGAAGATTGTGTGATGTAGACTTTTTTTCCAGGCATTGAGAAACATAGTTGATAATGGCAGCGTGACACTTGCGAGCACTTGCTTAAGAATTTTTTTAGGGGCTAAGCTCCTTATAGCGGCACCCGTTCCGTCCCCGTCGTCGTAGTAGTAGTGTGTAACCAGTAGTGTGTAACCAGTCTGAGAAAAATGAGAAAAAAAATTCCGAAGTTGTGTCCGTAGCGCAGAATCGAACCAGGGACCCCTAGCTTCCGAGCGCGCGGCGTTAGCCCACTACGCCACGAAGCGGACATGGACATACGCACCACGATGGCATTAAATACCCAACATTAACGAAAGGCCGCGTTTCTAGCGCGTTTCTAACGCGTTTGTGCTAGCGCGTTACGGCCCGTGTAAGAAGCTGGTGTAAGACGCTGTGGCCTCTCCGCCTTACCTTCAACGCGTTTCGAACGCGCTGCCCAAAGCGGTGGCAAGTCAAGTTCAAGTCGAGGAGCGTTTATGAATACGGGGGGTATACTCTCTCAGCAGTCATGTGATGGCGTCGGCAAACGCGGTGCACGTTCCGGCATGTGTAAATGGCTGCGTAAGACGCTGTGGCCGCTCCCCCTTACTAGAGAGTACTGCACGTTTCTAACGCGTTTGTGCTAGCGTCCCCTTAAGCGGGAGATCCGATGATTCCCTCCGGAGCTTCGCCCACTCATCATCATTCACCCCGTGGATATGCTGTGATTTTTTTTTTGCAGGTGTTGTATTGAATGCAGACGCATTTAGCTTCGCCCACAGATTCACTATTGAGGTTTGCGTTTTTTTTTTTTTTTTTGCTGTGTATAATTTTGGTGGCATATGTAGCTATGTCATGACAGCGGTATAAATTAAGCGCCGCTCCTAAAACGCACTAACAAATCTCCGGAGCATCTGCATGCATAATTTATCGGAAATACCCAATTAATCCACATTTTCAAACTTTGCGTACACATTATTCATAACCTCTGCCTTATTTTGACAAAATATGAACAAAATTTCTTGTCTAGTTCACTAAGAAAACCTGAAAAGCCAACTGCAAACCTGGTAGGACACATGAAAAGAGGTAAAAAGAACGAAAGTTCAGTAATTCCTTGAAACGCTTGTATTTATTCCAGGAACACGAAAGTTTCGCCACACATTACACTTTCCATTTCAAGTAATTTCATTGAATTTGAAGTTGGTTTCTTGTGCAGTTGATTAGTACTTTGATAAATATAGCGAATTGCGGCAGTATTACACTCTGGAACGCTTAGATAGGTGACTTTTTTACAAAGGCTGTAATTAAGCTACAGAGATGGAATATTTATCGTTAGTCGCGCACGATACACAATTCCTCCTTCAGCAAAATATAAGCGCGTACTTCGCATAGTTCATCCAGGAGACAGAGGAACAGCAACTACATGCCGTGTATAAAGTATAAAAATAAGGCGAAGACAGTATTCAGTAATTATCTTTAAAGCACGTAGTTATCCTACACACTTCAAAAATTTGGCACACGTCACTCGTATAATTGTCCCAATTTCTTCAAAACATGAGAACTCTGCCATTTATGGTGCGCCAACAGATGAGAGAGAGAGAAACAACTTTTATTGGAAACGGCAAGTGTCAGAGGAACTTATCTCCCCTGCCTTAGATGGCGGCCAGGAGCTCTCTACTATATTGACTGCTTGCTGTAAAATCTCTTCTATGTGGCCATCGCTTCCGCCCGTCACCCATAGGGTGATGTCGTCAGCTTACAGACTGTGCTGAAGTCCTTCGATGCGGTCCAGTTCTGCGGGCAGGCCGAGCATCGCCACGTTAAATAGGAACGGGGAAAGCACCGAGCCTTGTGGTGTTCCCTTGTTGCCTAGTTCTATTTCCTCGGATTTCGCGTCCCCGACTGTGATTATGGCTTTACGGTTAGCAAGGAAATCTTTCACGTAGTCGTATGCTCTTTGGCCTACGTCGAGGTTTTGCAAGTTGCGCAATATGGCCTCGTGAGTGACGTTATCAAACGCCTTCTGTAATTCGAGACCCAGGATGGCTTTTGTATCCAAGGAGTGTGTTTCAGCGTCTATGATCTGGTTATTTAATTGCAGCATGACGTCTTGCGTCGAGAGTTTTGGTCTAAAGCCGATCATGGAGTGTTGGTATAGCCCGTTATCATCCATGTATTCGCCGAGACGCGTTAGGACTACATTTTCCATTAGCTTCCATTAGCAGGACGTCAGTGAGATTGGCCTCAAATTTTCTATGTGTGGCTTTTTGCCAGGTTTGGGTATTAATTTGATCTGGGCCGTTTTCCATTGCTGGGGTATGCTCCACTTCTCCCAACATTACTTTATGTACTTTGCGAGAGCGTTGATGGATTCGTCGTCTAAGTTTCGCTGTACTTTGTTTGTTACACCGTCGGGACCTGTGGCGGACTTCGGATTGAGTCGTCCGAATTCGTATCGAATCTCTGCCTACATTATGGGGGCGTCGAGGTCGACATTATCCTTCCCTTTGTATTCCGGTTGTCGTATCTTTGTTGCATCTCCTATGTATATCTGGCGTAGATATCGTAGGAGTTCTGCCTCTGTACCTGCGTGGCTTTGTAGTATCCGTTGCAGATTTTGCCTTTGGGTTGTTTTCGTGCCTTCTGGGTCGAGGAGGCCTCGGAGTATGTTCCAAGTTTTAGACATTCTGAACGGTATGTCCATTAGAGTGCACGTGGCTTCCCACTGCTGCTGAGATAGCCGATTCGTGTGGTCTTCTATTTCTCTGTCGAGCGTAATGATTCTCTTCCTTAGGCGCCGGTTGTGCTTGTGACCTTTCCAGCGCTTTTGTAAGCTTTGTTTGGCCTCCCACATGTGCAGGAGTTTGCTGTCCATTTCCTCCATGTCTACCTCTTCGGGAATGTTTTGGTGGCTTTCTGCACGCTACGCTGGAGTGTCTCTGTCCACTTCTGTATGTCTTCAATGGTTTCTGTCCCATCGTCCTCGCGTAGCTTACGAAAGGTGTCCCACTCGGTTAGCGTTATTTTCCTGCCTTTCTTTTTACGCGGGCCTGCTTGTAGAATTGTGTTCCGAATGTAATAATTGCTGCCAAGATTTACGTTCGTGTTGACCCATTTCGTGATGGCTATGTTCTTTGTGAATGTCAGGTCCGGCGTAGTGTCTCTGTTGACGCTATTGCCCAGTCTGGTAGAGTCTTGTGGGTTAGTTATTAGCGTGAGCCCCTCGTGCAGCGCGTCGTACCACAGGTAACGTACCACACAGGTACCACACAGGTACCACAGGTACCACCATCCACGAGGCCTTTAACGCTCTCGATGGTATAACCCCAGGCAGCGTGTGGTGCGTTAAAGTCGCCCACGATGATCAGTGCTTGTCTGCCCACCACGTTTAACGCTTTGCGGAAAAGCGAGCCAAACTTTACTTTTTGTCGTGGTGGGCTGTATACGTTCAGCACGAATAGGCTTCCCTCCTTTTTTCGGGAAGGCATGATTTCGAGTAGGACGTGGTCTATGTTTCGTATGCCAGTGTCGTGTTCTACAGCCACTATGTATCGGTGTAACAGTGTGGTTACTGTTGCTTTTTCATCTGAAGTGCTATATGATTTGTATCCTGATAATTTTGCGGTCCCCCCAGTTTCCTGGAGGGCAATTACGTCCGGTGATTGCTTGGTTTTTCCGAATTGCTGCAGGTTGCTTCTCTTACGGCGAAACCCACGACAATTCCGCTGTCAAATCGTGTACTCGTTACGCAGCGCCATGTTGGTTACTCGAGTCCGTGCAGCTGATCTCAGCCGCAGGTGGTCTGCTGTACGGCTTCCTCTTCACCAGCCTCGCTCCTGCGGGTCGGGCGTCTTTCGACACATTTTCCAGCTGCACTACTCTACCCTCGATGACGTCGAACCGCTGCGCCATTTCCACTCGTATGTGCGTTATCTGCTGTTGTAGATCCGCGCGCATCTGGATGAGTTGCTGTTGTAGACCCGCGAACATTTCCAGGAACATGCCTTTTCTTCTGCAAGTGTAGAGTTGCTTTTCTCCTCTGCTTTTTCCTTTGCCATTCGCTTATGCGGTGACGTTTCTGTCTTTTTTGGATGCTTAAGTATTGCGCTTTCCTCTTTCAGCGTTTTTATCTCTTCCCTCGCGTTATTTCTTGTAACATCTGCCTGATATCTGCGTTATTTCATGCTCTAAGGCGGATTCCGCCCGTGTGGGTGGAGCAGCAGTGCCAGAGACCGCGCGCGCACAGCTCACCTGTGCCCGGGTTTCTGCCTCTCCTCGGCTGGGTCGCGATCTTGATGAGACAAAACTTTTTAAGCGTCTCATATAAACGCTTCTTTATGAGCCAATAACAAGGCTCTAACAGTTTTTATTTAACCCCTAATTGACACAGACATTTCAATATTGGCCGCCTTATTGCACTTAACAATCCCCACATTCTTCTCAAAATATAGACTTTGCAATTGATTTAGTTTTTTTTTTTAAGAAAACCATGAGAACTGGCATATAACGTTTTTGATCAGTTCTAATCGCAATAACATCTTCGCTGTAATATACGTCAAAATGAAGCTTGGGACAAAAAGGACGCACCTAGTTAGCGTAGAGCTATGTACGCAGCTGTAATGATGCGTAATTAACTAAAAAAAAAGGCTGAAATAAAACTGAGATGCGCTCGTCCAAAATGCGCGCCTAAACCGGAACCGGAAGTGTGGCGTTATTGAACGACAAATGTTGGCCGATTCCGGAGATAGCACAGCAAAAATTTCTGGGCCAATCCCGAATGTAGTGCAGTCTATACAACACACCACATAGCACACTAATGCGCCCAAGAACAACTTGTCTTCCTTGGATGTCAACCGCTGTTGACTTGCCTTTTCAGTTTTTATTACATACTTCGGACACTATATTTACGCAAGAAAGACATCAGAAAGGAAAATAAACCTGAAATCCAAGCTTAATGAACAGTGAAGTACATTTCTACGTTTAAGGAAGTGTACTGGTTAAGAAATTCCAGCCCTATAACATGTGCAAAAAAAAAAAAAAAAATACGGAATGCTTAAGTGCGTCAGTTCGTGCAGCATACCTTGTTAGTATATTATCATGGCGGTGTCGGGTATGTCTGGTCGTTAACGGAGATAACAATGAGAAATGAAGTGCTATAGTCCTGTAATAATCAGAGGAAGCAACTGTAATCAGCAATATTTGTTTCATACTTTGAGTGATTGTATTTTGTCAGACTGCATGAGTTCTGTCGGAGAGTGAGATTGAATAAAATTAAGCTTCACAGCTTTTCTTCGGGTTCGTTATAATTCTTTAACAATTGTATTCGCATGGCGTTCCAACCGATACGCGTGAAATTCAAATTAAGTCGCAATAAAGAATTTGATTTGATTTGTCTAAGACTAGGGTTGGGGAGGGGGGATGTCGGGCGTAATTAAGCTAATGCTTTAGTAAACACATTATTCGCAAAACAGATGAGCAAAGGTTAGATATTTGAAGCTTCTAATAAATATTGTTGTTCAACGTCACTCCTGAACAATTTCGTTAGCAACTTTTTCATGTGGTAAAGAGTCCAGCCTATTTGTCTGTGCAGTATTTCTTCTTTTTCTCCTTTATCATAATGGGAAAGAACACATCGCTCCACTCACCCTACCACTTGACATGTACAGTGCTTATACCGCTCTGGCTATTTGGGCAACGAACTTAATTTCTTTGTGCAAGACAAAGTCATCGGTGCGCAATCGGGCAATCGGCGGAAGCCATTTAACATATCAGCACGCTCGTGCCGACATGTTAAACTGGCCTGATAGTCCATGCAAAGTGGCATGCTATGCCTTCACGTAACAGTTGGCGGAAAATCTTTCAGCATAAGAGATGCTCCCATTATCCGTGTCACAAGGATGACTGTCTATATCACAGACAAATTGCCACGTGCATAATTCGAGTGATAAAGTATGTACACTTTTCTAGAAGACTGCTCGATCGCTAGAAAGTTGAACTGCATCACGGAGGTCAGACGTTCTTAGACTGTCGATGTTGTGAACCGGCACGTCTTGGTCGCTATTGATCCGTGTAATGACCGGAATGCTCATAAAGCAGATGCCGAAAACACTCGGTGTACCCTGCCGTGCCATTAGCGCAAGCCGCGCATCTTCCGAGTGATGAGGATTAGTTGCTTGAGAAGAAGCAACACGCACTCTGATTCAGTCCGAACCCCTCCAGTATCGTAATGTACTCTCGCTGACGAGCAATATATCTCAGGGGACGCTGCCCTGCCTTAGGCGTTAAGGTCGAGGAGCGGCGATCGTTCCTCAAAATCGGCCACGAAGGTTTGCGCCCGCAGGGAAGCGAGGTGAACAAAAAAAAAAAAGGTCCACGTAAAAAATGCCTGGTATATACTTTCGGTCCTTCAGAGGAAACTGTGTTGCGATTCAATGGCCCGTGTTGACGGCAGCTCACAGAGGGAAACCAACGCGGACATGGAGACACTGGGCTCGATCAGTAGATCTCGTCTACAGACTATTAATGCAAGTGCCGCACTGCTACACTGTCATGTTTCATCTAAGTGGATATGTACACCATTGCACAGAGTACGGTAATGCGATGGTTACGCTAGTATGTATTGCTCGTACTATATTAAGTGTAGAGAGGCACTCTAGTTTACTTAATTAGAGCGTAGAGCACTGCAGCTAGAGGTTACACAGCGCA
This sequence comes from Dermacentor silvarum, assembly GCF_013339745.2. NCBI lineage: Eukaryota > Metazoa > Arthropoda > Arachnida > Ixodida > Ixodidae > Dermacentor > Dermacentor silvarum. The sequence goes on from NC_051155.1 coordinate 169,713,294, forward strand.
GGCAACACAGGCACACGGCTTCGACCAACTCGTCGTCGTCGTCTTTCTCGAAGCAGTGCATACTGCTCGTTCTTCTTCAGTACAATTATCTCCCCGGAGAAAAGGAGCCGTCCCGGCGACCTACGGGCAGGATAGCACAGGGGGGTCAAAGTAAGGCTTTAGCCGCTGAACGTGCACGATTTCGCGCCCTCGGCGGCGCTTATCCGAAGGTGGCTCAAGGGTTTCTACCATGTAGTTCACAGTTTTAACCTGAAAAGTGTAGAAAAAAAAACGTGTGCTATTTGTTTTAGGATAAAAACTGATGCGGTAGACTACGGTTTACAATTTTTTTTACATGTGTGACAAAATTGCATTGGAAATCTTATATATCTTAAAGACGTGAAATGTGTTGGCACATATAGGCTACCTTATTATAAGCGGAGCACTATCAAGTTTCATTCGACAACGATAGAAGGCATTGCTTCCTCGAAAAAAAGTGTACCAACATGGTCGATAAAAAAGGAGCAACAAGCGCGTTCCGCCACTATTTTGCGAGATTGAAACGGGAAGAAACCAGTCTCAGTTTTCACTTAGCGCTTTGATAAGCGAATATTTTGCTTGATATCTCTCTGTTCTTGTAGCGAACGTAACGAAACTCGTAATGTTAATAATAGCGTTTTTGCTAAGCTATGAGTCGCCCCTTCAAAAAAAGTTTGACCCCTGAAGTTCGTGAGAAATATTGTCTTATCTTCTTGAACATAATTATCGCGAGAATGCAAGGTAGCTCTAATGAGAAAATGGAGGTCAAGTTTCACAGAAATCGCTCAGACAGTTTCTAAAGATAACAAGCAATAGCGCTCAAAAGTGTCAATTGTCAGCAGTAGGCGCCTGTTCGCATTTTTTTGAGTGCCCTTTCTCCAGTCTGTGCATAACGTAGTCGATCGTTTCTCGGCCTATTGGCTAATATTGAAGCCGCGAAGACGTTGCCTAAGATTCTGGCTAAGGGCATCGAAGGTAAGTTCCTTACCTCGATCAGCGAATCTCTGCCGACATCGCTACATTCGATGACTCACTACATCAATTCATTCGATTCGAAAACCCCAGAAAGAAGGAGAAGACTAAAAAAAGGACTTGTTTCCTTTTATCGGTTCATTTCTAAAATGTTTTGTAAATGCGTCTCAGTAGCCAAAAGTGATTTTACACGTTCATCAGCCGTTGGCCACATTTTCAACCGTTGTGCCATCCATTGTGCACAGAGTGTGAACTTGGGATCAAAAAGCGACGAAATTATGTCTTTCTGTACGCATTAAGTGAAGCGGCTGCAGCTTCCTTTGCACTTATAGCGACACATTGTTTGACGCCTTTAAGCTGTCACAGTGAATTTATGCAGTCTATGAATCAAAATATTTATTACTCGCGCACCCGCGATTACAGCGATCGTACTTAATATTGAGCCCAGTCACTATTTGTCGGCGCAGCCCGCGCAGGGACTTCGGGTTTGATGACGGGGCAGCTGACAACAAAGCCATGACGAGTGAACACTGGCGACAAGCGTGCGATAAGAAAAGGTTGATTGATCAATGTGCAATATATCGGGTGTTGAAAGTTAAACTTTACGGAATTTTTATAAATCGCCTGTGGCGGGTAGCATACTTCTTTTCATTGAGCTGGGTTATTCGATGAGGCGGATATTAGTACCACAAGAAATCTAAACACATATTCCAGTAATTAACAAATATTTACTAATTAACTCCTTAGTTAATTGCTTTACGACACGTATTATAATTTAAGAATTTAACCCGGTGAGCTTGTTAGGCGTAACCACTTGGAATGAATTTCCAGAATGACACCAGTTTGGAGATATGCGCCATCAAACTCGCCGTAAAAATGCACTGTGGTTCCACTTACTTCTTTACCAAAATGCTGTTTTATACATTGAAGTGCTAAATTAACTGGAACGCCTATGCATTTCGCCCCACACTTAGGGAAATAATATCTCGTAACTGGTGTCATCAAAAAAATTCATTTCAAGTGGATGCGTCTTGCAAACTCACAGGCTATAATTCGTAAATTGCAATATGTGTCGTAAAGTAATTAACTAAGATGTTAATTAATGAATTTTTGGTAATTACTTGGATATGTGTTTCGATTTCTCGTGCTACTAATGTCCGCCTCATCGAATAACGAAGTTCAATGATAAGAATTATTCTACCTGCCACAGGCGATTTCTAAAGATTCCGTAACGCTTAAGTTTGAACACTCTGTATATCGGTCGTTCTCTCCGCCAGTTCCAGCAGCTTTCTGCATGCAAAAAATGGCTCCCACCTACAAGAGCTGCAAATTTTGGTCTACGTACAAAGTGTATACAACAAAGTGTATACTTGTATACACTTGGTATATACCAAGTATATACGTGTGTGAGTGCCTTTGACTGCGTAGTGCCTGTCCATGCACGTGCTTACATTCACCGCATTCCTTGCTCTCTCTCTCCCCCTCTCTCTTCTATTTATTCCCATTTTTCCTTCCCCCCGCGTAGGGTAACCAGCCGGACTCTCAACTTAACATCCTCGCCTTCTTTCTTATCTTTCAGTCATTCCAGTAAACCTTTAGATTGTTGTGCCGCCGTATAAGCTTGCCATTTTGTACGCTGAAATCTGTACTCCTTCTACTGCTGAAACTCGTCAAGAAATCAGAACCAGTAGGGAAAAATTTTTATTTTTTCTTACATTGAAACGCTTCTAAGAGCAGATAACAGCCAGTTGGTGATGTTGTACATGTTGTTATGAGCCACTTATCCTGCGGATGTAGAAGAAGATGTGGAAGTGTATAGCGGACATGAGGAGGACGAGGCGTTGTCCTTCATCCGCCATCTTTGTTGTTGTGAGCCCGCTTTTGGCCCTCCTTGTGAAATGGTGTAAAAAAATAAACTAATTTGTCTGCAGATCTCCCCGTAACAATATTATTAGCGAAGGGGGCCCGCTATAGTGGCAAAGAAGGGCTTATTGGCAAGAATCTTTGTGCATTCGACTCAAACTTCCTATGGCCTACTTATGGTTCATACAGTGTTCCTGACAAGTAGTTTGAGTAAGTTTTTTTTTTCTTTTAGACAGTAGTTGACAGGCAATGCAAGGACGCAAGTCCAGCGGTTACTACGACTTTATAGTAGGACAATTGCCGTGCTTATGTACTCAGGCTTACAAGAGCTTGCGTTAAATGTCTATATCGACCACACGACATAACATCCACAGGCATGCTGTGGAATAACGTCGCCGTGTCTGGAGATGGCGTGGAATATCGCGTGGTAGAGTTTAAGTATTGTTTGGATAAGAAATGCACCAATAAAAACGCCCATATAGAAAACCCTCACTCCGCTAGTTTTGTAAGCTTAAATATGCAGTGACTCCGCCATAACTCCCTGTCGCACTTACCGCAAAGATTAGAACCCTAGGATACGAGGAAGACGTGAGCTCAATATAAATGCCACGTAATCTCGAGCTGTGCCGTTTCAAGAAGCACAGGCTTTTTGCGCTTATTTCTTCTGAATCGGCTATTTAACTGCCAGATCGGCCCGCCGCACTTACTGCGAAGATTAGAACCGTAGGGCCCGAGAAAGGCGTGAACTTTAATCTAAATGTCATCGTGATCTCATGAGGTACCCCGTAGAAGACGAGAAATACGGGCTTTTTTTTTTTTTTTACACTTCTTTCTTTTTATTCGACTCCTGTTCCTGGTGTCGTTTCCCGTTTTGGATACTTCAAAGCGAGCTTTTTCCTCTCGTACCCACCCCGTTGGGTGGACTCAAGTAAGTTTGAAAGCGCACTTACTGGCACCTTGCGCGCCGTGCCTAAGGACCTTGCAAGGGCTCACGCTTACGAGTAGATGGGGGACTGTTTTTTTTTTTTCAATCTCGATAAAATTAATTCTGCTTAGAGTGTTTTCCTGCACCGGTTCTTTCAGAGCATATTGTTCCATTAGCCGTTATATGTGATGCCTTTAGAAGCAGCGGCAAAAAAAAAAAAGGTTATTGCATTGAGTGTCTTACATTTAGAAACCACCAACTTACTACAATCTCTTCGCAAGGTGAGGTAGTATACTTACTGTAGTTAACGTGCAAGCCTGGACGTGTTGTTTATCATGCAGGAAAACAAAAAAACAATCGAAGATGCAGTACAGAAAGGTTAGCGCTGATTAAAAGGCGAGGAGTCATTTTTCTTTATTTTATTCGCTAAAAGTATTAAGCTGAAGCGCTTGAGTTGTTAAGCTGCCGTGTGCGCATTTACTTGTGCGTGTTTACTCTTCATTACCTTTCGTTAACCTTGAGTGTATGGCTTTGGAACCCGCCACGGTGGATTAATGGCTATGGCGTTGTACTGCTAAGCACGAGGTCGTGGGTTCAATTCCCGGCCCGGCTGCCACATTTTCATGGTGGTGAAATGCAAAAACAACTTTGTACTTAGATTTAGGTGCATGGTAAAGAACCCCAGGTGGTCGAAATTAATCCGGAGTCCCCCACTACGGCGTGCCTCATAATCAGATCTTGGTTTTGGCACGTAGCAAACCCCGAAATTACCTTTATTTATTTATGCCTTTCTGATACGCCACGGCGGAAGACAGCGTTAATTGCCCTATGGAAGCGGCGATGACAGCACAACGACCGTGAGTGCCCGCAATTGAAATGGTATGCACTCATAAGGGAAATAAATACAAGTGTACATCTCCTCCTGTGGGCATGCACGCCAAAGACAATCCGGGACAAGCGCCCGCACAAAGCGGTGACGTCCTTCGAGTTCTGAAATCAGCCATGTGCTAACGTGAGAGACACTTCACTCACTATGAAATTTTGCATGTGAATTTTTCATTACGAGCGACGCTTATCCAGACTTTCCTGCCGTTTCCCCAAACATGACTTGAGCCGTCAAGAAATATATTGTGAATATACATATTTCCTCTCTTCTCTCTTATCGATGATATCTGACTTCATTTATGAGAGAATGCTCGAGCTATGTAGGCTGCCCTAACATGTACGGGGAAATATTATAGAAATACATGGTTATACCACTATATTTGGCACCTTTTCTACGAGTTACAGATGCGACATTCAAAAAGAATTCGGAAGGAAACGCTGCGTTTTCTAGTCGAGCTGTCATCTTACTGCGAGTGGCCGCAAGCGGAGACATCGCGCAACCAGGCATGCATGGATAATAATTTTAATTAGGTACTCGTTGACACAGTGGCCGGATGTCTAACGTACGTAATCACACATAGCTCGCTCTTGCCACTGACTTCATTAACTTCCTCATTGACTAATTTGCTGGCCACAGTGTTTTGTTCTCTCACGGAATTTCTTGCTTGATAAGCCCTGCCGATCTGCTTAATTTTGTTAACTTTTTAAGAACTAATTTACTCACCAGTGCTTCAGGCTTTCTTCTGTGCACTGCTTTACTTTAAGATCCTCTTTATCATTTGAACATTGCCTTTTAGGTAACAAGGTAGTACGGGGGTTGACTCACTGATTAGTATTTAAATCCGAGTCAACTAATTTTATGAAAGGGACTTAGGATGATGACGCGACTGCAACAAATGGTGTGTTGTAGTAATCGCACGAGTAGCAAGTGATTGAGAAACACTGCTTTAAAAGCAAACATCATCGGGAATTGGAGGGTTAGAGATTGGATAGTGAAGTCCACACGCCCAGTGTTGAGCAAGATGAGAATAATAATAAAGGAAGAGCGAAACTTCTTTACCTACTGCATGCTGAGGCTGATTTTAATCAATAAATAAATACATCAACCTACACAAATTCATGTTGAGCAGACTTATTAAACAGCGCTGACCTAGATATTGAACTGTAATTGATGACTGGTTTAGCTATGTTTTGATTGACACGTAGGTAGATCCGGACGCAATAAACAGCGACGCGCGCTTCACTTGTCTTCACAGTGTAATTTGGCGCACATGCACTAATTTACACGAGCTTAGAAGAGAAAAAAGAATATACACAGCATTGCGTAGAATTCGGCACGTAGAATATATTTTGAAATGATGACAACAGTGACAAAACAGTGTTAGTAAATGGCAAGAACAACCTGCAAAAACCTTGCGTGCAATTTTTTGCTCGAGGCTACAGGATCCCGTAGTTAGACAAAGTTATCAGGGAGGCCACTCCAAGCTGCTATACATGATAGGACGCATAAGCAGCGAATTAGGCTTCTGTTTCCGCCTGAATAGATATCGCATCCTTAAGCGATCATGCAGGCTATAAGAAGTGGCGTGCACAAACTCTGCAGGGGGCTTCGCGCAACCATGTGTGAGAAGATGAAAAATTAATCGGCGTAGCTTTATGTCGAAAAAAAATGGACGCATATACTATCACGTTACTCACTCTTTAGCTTTTGTTATAGTGATCGGCAATGAGGTGCGCTGCTTCATTTTCATTGTCTTCGTGGGGAATGTAATTAATGAACCTGATGAACTGATTACGCTGACTTCCACTCCTTCGAGGCTTGAACTCTAATTCTATTGAAAGGATGTCCCTCATATATGCATGAACGTACAGTAGTTGCCACACGTAAACACCGCATGCATTCTTTCGTTCATACCAGTGCACGAAAAAAGTGAACCATTGTCATCCCTTGCGTTCTCATTTTGTACCCCTTGACTATAGTTATGACCCAAACAACAATCAAGGAATACAGTTGTACAACCTCTTTCAATTTCTCCTGTGGGTTTGTGCGCGTAGCCAGCCAAAGGGTAGTCGAGATGACCCGTAAAATGCGGTGGGTGGCCACGTCTCCTTCTGAGCTGCTCCTGATATAAAGTGAGGCCCTCCAAGCTGGCCTCAAACACGAGCTCTTGAAATTAAAAAAAAAAAAACATCTTAAAGTTGCCTGGAAGAGGAGGTAGCCTCACAGAGAGACCGAGCAAGAGAGAGAGAAAGACAAGCAAAGGCAGGGACTATAACCAGGCGCATCTCCGGTTTGCTACCCTGCACTGGGAGAACAGGTAAAGGGGTGAAGAGAGCGAGAGAAAGAAGAGAAGATGGAGATAGAGCACTAGTCGCACGTACATTAGTTATTGTGGGGTTCAGAAAAATAAAATAAAATTCAGGAATAACAACAAATAAATAAAATTTCAGGAACTACAACAAAACTCCCATTGCTTTCTGCGCCAGTGACGCGCATGACTGTGGCTCAAGGATAGGCCATCCAGAGGGCCCGCGACATGGCCGTGGAGTTTAACCTCCCCGTCCCGTCGTGGGAGTGGCCCACCGGTGTCACCCCTTAACGGGGGTCGAGCGCCGCCTCCGGATAATAATAAAGTTCTTTGCCTGCCTGCCTGCTCAAGGATCTTTAATGTTTACTTTAATGTAAGGATGTCCCGCAAAGCTTACCGACGACCATGGCGAGCCCGATGTATATGTCTTCGTAGAGGTGCTCGATCCTGTTCCCGAGCGCCGTCACGCTGCCTTCGGCCACGGACAGGGCATCGTCCACCAGGTCCCAATCGGTGGCACGCGTCGGTGGCCACCGCTCCTCCGCGACCACCTGTCCTCCTAGTCGCGCTGACAGAGCGCACGCGAATACGGCGACAGCCAGGACTGCCGCCACGGCGCTCCTCGCCGCCGCAGACGTCATGCCTGCCGCTCTGGCCGGGCAAGCGAGCGGAGCGAGCTAGACCACGTCCAACAGCTGTTTTCGCGAAACCCGGCGAGAACCCGGTTGTGTCGGTGGGAGCGACTCTTTTAAACGGGACGCCCTTAGCCGCGGTTGGTCCGTTCGATCGGAGAGCAGCGCCCACTCGGACGAGAGGCGCATGCGCCGTTCCGCGCCCTCTGTCGTATTGAGTCTGTTTTGTTTGTGTTGCGCACCGCCCGTTGCATGCAGTGCTGCCGATTGGTAATGTCATGGAGCTTTGTCTGTCTGTCTGTCTTTGTTTGTTTGTTTGTTTGTTTGTTTGTTTGTTTGCTTGCTTGCTTGCTTGCTTGCTTGCTTGTTTGTTTGTTTGTTTGTTTGTTTGTTTGTTTGTTTGTTTGTTTGTTTGTTTGTTTGTACGTTCGTTCGTTCGTTCGTTCGTTCGTTCGTTCGTTCGTTCGTTCGTTCGTTCGTTCGTTCGTTCGTTCGTTCGTTCGTTCGTCCGTATAGTGTTTCGAAAGCTGTCGGCTGGTCGTATTATAACATATAAATGACGATAGTCGTGTTTTATCCCGCCGATTCCTTTTTCGTTGGACCTTTTTTGTTTCTTGTATTTCTTGGCAGCCTGGGTTTAGTATTACCGAATGAAAGCCGAGCCGTTTCTGCCTGATAGATAATCTGAGGGAATCTGAGGGATAACTGGCCTACTTCATCAGGTTTTCTTCGCTTGGCAAATTATAACAATAACACCAAATCAAAGTCCGGGTATTAATTTCCGATTAATAATTAGCTTCCGTACGGCTAATGAACAAACCACAAACCGAAGCAAGAAGGACGATGTCAGACAAGTTTATGTAATGCTCATCATTTTAATCGTGTGTATTAATCGCGAATGCCCGCGGACACAATTTATAACAAGTCGATCTCCCTGTAAAAATCTCGTCTTGAAACTCCACGGCTCATACTGCTATGGAGCCGGTCTCAACCTCACAGAAAGAAGGCACATTTGTCCACTTGTTTCACTCCAAAGAACCTCGTAACTTATCTTTTTTCTTTCTTTTCAAAATAAAAGTTATTTCAATGACGTGTTCCTTTAAATTTCAACGAACTATATGCATGAAGATGAATGAATAATAAACGTTTATTTCCTTTTTTAAGAAAGGGCAGGGGCCGGGGAGGGGGAGCTCTGTGTTCTCCAGTCCCACTATCTTATGTGGGTAGACAACCGCCTACCAGTCGTAGGTAGGCCTCCGGTATGCCTCCTCAGCCCACCTCAGGACTCGGTTCTGTAGGGTGGGATCGGAGCTGTGCAGGGCAGTCTCCCACAGCTCATCGCTACTAATTAATGGTTTCAGGGTGCGGGGGAAGTGGGAGATTTGATGGGGCATTCCCACATGATATGGGAGAGATCTGCTGTCTGGACAAGGCAGAAGCGACACTTGGGTGTCAGGTATGTGACGGGGAAGAATAAGTGCCATGTTTGTGTGTTTACGAAAAGTGCGAGCTTGTAGTTCGCGCCACAATATTTATCTCTGGAGGGTGCTAGGCACAGAGAGAGGTGGATACATTAGGCGTTGGTGTTTGTAATGTGTGCAAATTTCATGGAATGTGAGGAGTGCGTCTTTATTGGTATGTTGTTGGGAGTCATTGGGTTCTATAGTAAGGCCCACATTTGCGGCCACTCGGCCTGTAAATGCTCGAGCAGCGGCATGAGCCATTTCGTTTCCCGGTAGTCCTTGATGTGCTGGAGTCCAAAGGAGAGCGATGCAGTTTTCTTGTGGGTGAGGGACAAGTAAAAAGTGCGCGAGTTTGGTAATGTAGCCGCTATTGAAGTTCCGGATAGCAGTCTTCGAGTCACTGATGATGACATCGCAATCAGGTGGCCCCGATGCGAGTACAATGGCGGCCTCTTCCGTGTCGCCCGCCGAGGTGGTCTTGACTGCTGCTGAACGAACAGTGCTGCCCTTGTTGCTAGAGCTAGAGCATAACGATGTTTAGTGGTGTAGGCTGTGGCCTCCACATAGGAGACTCCTTCTGCCTGTCCATAGCTGCGTTGTCGCGCCTAGGCTCGAAATTTCCGGCGTTTGACATGAAATTCGGGGTGTATGTTTCTGGCTAGGGGTTGGATTTGGCAGTGGCCGTGTATGTTCGGAGGAAGTTGATGTCGCTTGTTCTCGCTGAATGGTGAAGCGTAGTGAAGTTGTCTCAGGATCTCAAGCCCAGCTTCAATGGTGGCGAGTCTGTGGTATTGCGATGATAGTTGTGCTTCAGTTAATTGTTGAAGGGTATTGTGGCTGTGGCCATCACCCTTTGTGTGGGTGCTCTAATAAGAACACCAAGAGCGACTTTGTGCATCTTGCGGATCAAGCAATTTACAGTATCCGCTTCCTTCCGAGAGAGTGGGAGATATGGTAGTGCGAAGGTGATTTTGCTTAGGACAAAAAGCCGTCGGTGTTTATTGGAGATCCTTCCTATGAGGCGTAGCGTATTATCCACTGTTGTTTGTAGTGCTTGCAAGGTACGCTGATTTGTTCGGTTGCGTTGAAGGTGTAGTCCTAGCACCCTTATTCTGTCTACCTGGGGTATGGAATGCCCTTCAACCATGAGTTGGATAATCGGGGGCGATGTCCTGAAGCGTCTCGTGGGGGGCAGAAGGATAAGCTCTGATTTTGTGGGGAGAACCTAAGATTCAAGTCAGTACCTACTTCTTCAATTTGGTTAATGGCTGCTTGGAGGGTGTCTTGGGCCGGTATTTTGTAGCGATGCCTTTCCGATGCTAATTCCTTTTCCCGCTTTTCGCGCTTGGTCAGTGGTCAGAGCGACGGTCCGCTGACGTTATCAATGGGATCAGCCGGCCGTGAGTGGTGAATGATAAGACTAGTATAGAATAAAGCATAACGCATCGCTACAAAATACCGGCCCTGGATGTGCCCGTCAGAACATCCGGTCATCCACATCGTAATATCGTCCGCGTACAGTGTGAATCGGAGGTCAGGAATCTTCTTGAGAGTGAAAGCTAAAGGTAGAATAGCCAAATTGAAGAGGAGGGGGGAAAGTACTGCCCTTTGGGGCGTGCAAGTGCTTCCTAAACTTATTTGACCAGATTGTTCGCTGCCTAATTGGAGCGTTGTCGTGCGCTTCGTGAGGAAGCTGCATATATAGCGGTAGATTCACTCTCCACAGTTTATACTGCTAAGTTCGCTTAGAATGGCCAAGTGGGACAAATTATTGAAGGCTCTCTTGACGTCGAGGCCGAGCAACGCTTTTGTGTCCCGTGCATCGCTCGGTTCGATAATGTCTTGTTTGAGCCTTAGCATGACATCCTAACAAGAAAGAGACTTGCGAAAGCCAGTCATTTCCGAGGGGAACAAGTGATTATATAATGTTCGATGTCTTTGGAGAGGCGTAGGTGGATTACGTGCTCCAAGATCTTCCCTATGCATACGGTGAGAGAGATGGGACAGAAGTTATCAATGTGAATTAGCTTATTCGGCTTGGGAATGAAGATCACCTTGGCTGCTTTCTATTGTTAGGGTATCTCGCCCTCTTCGAGACAGTGGTTGTAATACTCGGTGAGTTTGCGTATGAATGGCTCATCGAGGTTGCGAAGCGTCTTATTGATCAGAGAGTCTGGGCCTGGTGCCGTGATGGTTCGCACTTGGTTGAGGGCATGAGGAAGTTCAACGCAATCCAGGTAGAAACCTGTACTTTATTTCGGACTAATGTTTTTAAGCTGTGACTTTGTTCCAAATTAGCATCCAGGCACTATACTTTTTCGTACCTGGTGGTCAGCAAACCAACGTGCCCCTGTGTCATTAGGACATCGGTGAAACCAAAAGCCTGAAAGAAAAAAAAACAAAGAGAAATTGCAACCTTCTGGATGCGATTGCAAGAGCCGGTAAAAAAAAAGAACTTTCTCATTTCTATATTCCTGAGTTCTAAGTCAATTGCGTGAAAGTTCAATGTTGGACATCTACTATTTAGAGATTAGACTCATGCGAATGCAGCGTCAACATTACGGGACCTGTGTACATACGTCAATGAGTGAAGTAAGCACTTCCTTACGACGAAATAAAATCATTCATCCCGTTGCTTCATTCAAACACTTTCCCTGTGTGCAAAAAGCACTACTTGTACGTTTATTAATTCGGCTGTTATCGGAACGCAGCTTATATAGAACGTCTCGAAAGCTCTCGTCGTTCAACTTGACGGAAACAAGAAAGCCACACGCTTAATATCTGTCCAGCTGTATGCACTGTACGTGTATGATATCTATACGCTCAATTACTTCAAGTGTTTGTTTCTGTTATACTAGTATTACGCGAGTACCAGTAAAGTTTGTCCCCACCTTGAGGACAGAACATAACTTTCTTAACTTTGTAGAGAATGTGCTGGCACCACCTCAATGTTTATGTCGTAAAATAGATATCTTCAATTTCTCTCGCCGTCCCCGCAACACTGTGAAATTGCGAATGTTTTACTTATCGCTAGACGATCTCTAAATTGGGAGCACTCTAGCGCCCGCACACTTGAGTTGAAGACAAATAGAATGAAACTTTCGACAATGTGCACAGAAATGTGCACTACTGCAAACAGCGAGCAAACCGAGAAAACCCTAGAATGAACCTCGCGTCATTTCTGTATTTTCACATGACAATAAAACTTTGTGGGAAAATAATATTCAATACGATAAATTGAATGAATGAATGAATGAATGAATTAATTAATCGAGATATAGGTGCCACAGTGCACCAGGGTGCCAAGTATGCTCATCAACTAGCACGAACATCTCTTCGCGTGCTCGTGCTGCTTGTTCATATTTCGACTCGTCTTCCAGAGACGTTGCTACTCAAATGAAGTCGCTTGAGGCCGGCCTGCGCGCTTTTAGACCAAAACAGCATGGCGCCGTTTCCCTTGTCCTATTTTTGTCCCGTTGGTACTTTTTTTCCCCATTTTATCTTTACTCCCCGAGCTCCAGTCTCGAAATGCGTGCAATCCGGACGGAGAACTTAGCGCGTTGCAGCGTGTCGATCACTGCGGGACGCCCCCGAGGCGCCCGTACGTCGCCACCCCCTCGCCCTCCTCCTCCCCTCCCCCCCGCCCCCCTCGCACGCGCGCACACACACACAGCATGTGGTGCCGACGCATGCTCCGGCCCTTCCGACTGAAAGCAATAAACAGCTTCGGACTTTGCTACGGCGAATTGCTCCTCCGAACCGACTGTTTCTTTAGTAGCTCGAGCTTTTGTGCTCGTTCCGTTTTTCTCATTGCTCTATTTTGCGGAGAGTGTGCTGCAACTCTCTCCGTAAAACAAGAAAAAAAAAAAAGAATGTTGCTTATAGGGCCCGCGGCCCGTGAGTATTTCAAATTTGTCATTAGTTTCTAAATGCGTTCCTCCGAGACAGCTCGATTTTAATGTATCTTTCCGATCTTTATAGTTACAGCATTTCTGAGCGAAAAGACGCGCACCCTAAATAAATATAGAACGAGTACACTCTTTGGTGATGTCTTGTGCACCGAAAATTGTTGCTATCTTCTGGCATGTATTCCTACTCTTACACGCGGCGCTCCCGAGATACGTTAAAGGGCCCCTAAAGCATCTCTGTCAATTCGGGGAACGATCCTGTGCTCCTCTCCGGGCATTTCTGGTTCATCCTTTACACGTCGGGACGGCAGCCGGGTCATGCACCCGACGTCACCAGGGTAAACGCTGACGATTGGTCTCTATACGAGAAAACACCAAATCCCACCTGTCTGCTATGGCCACGCCTTAGACAACACACGCCTACTCTTCCTCATCGTCTCGCTTACCTGCAGTGCGCAATCAACCGATTTCACCTCGTGTAACGTGTTTTGCACTGCTTCGTGCGGCTGCAACAGCGTGTAGCTGAAAAGCGCGGAATCTCGAGAAGCGGAAGGCGATGGTGTTTTCGAACAAGAGCGCCAGCGTGATGTTTGATACTGGCGTAGCGTCGACGTGTCTTCTAGGGAAGTACGCGGCGAGGAGGAGGGAGCGCCAGCGAGTAGAGTATCGAATACGAGAGAGAAACCACTAGTTCGCCTTCGAGCTCAGAGTGGTTTAGGAGCCCTTTAAGCGCGTATCAGGTTGACAAAGCGTTCTTTGAGAGAAAAGTAGCAAGCGCAAATTATTAGATAATGGAAGTGCACGTAAGGTTGAAGGGGGACAAGACAAGCGCCAAATTTTTTTTTTTTAATATAAGAATAGCAGCACACTGGGCGAGTTAGTTTTGGTTCATATTTTAAAGGTGCATAGAACAAGGTATACAATGCAAAGATGGAAGACAGGAAAGGGTTGCCTTGGCATAATTTAAATGAAGCTTCCGACAATTTTTTTAATTGTTTTTACTTGTTTTTACTTGTGGTGGTGGATCTGTAACTAAGGTGTTCTTGGTGCTCGAGGTCGCGAGTTCAATTTCCCGTCAACTCTTTGTTCGTGGGTCCAATAATTAGGCATTTCCCCTCCTGTTAAGCACGTGTGATTCAAATATAAGTCCCACTGGCCCACCGTAACCAAGCATGACTTCCTATTTACTTACATCAGACATGAGAGCGCAGATAAGCCAGATGAAACGCTTGCCCATTTTGACGCTTATATTTTAAGAGGCGTAGAAGTTTCACTTTTATCTTATCAAAATTGTCACAGACTCGAAATATTTTAATAAGTTTAAAGAGGTGTAGAAGAAAAGAAAGAACGATCTAATAAAGAAAGAAACAATACTTCGGAACGTACGAAGCATGTGACGACTCTTTCCGTCGGTTAAAGATAGGCTCAACGTCATGAAATTCAGCGCACGTTTTGATCACCTCGTTTTTATTTATTGAACAGTGTTTTAGGTATATGTGCACAAATATTTTTCTGCATTTTATTCTTCATGCAGAGATTCGTATCCAACGGCACTGGATTTCTCAGTTCGTTTGCGTCCTCCTATTTTGATTTGCCAACAGACATTCCAAAGCAGTGATGGTTCGTTCACTCGCTTGTTTAACTGAAACGGAGAAATACTCTAGAGAATTTTCGAGAAGAACGACGTACTGCTTCAACGCAGATACGCCTTTCCATCAAACACTCCTTAAGTAGGGCTCGCAGTGTTCCAAAATAAATATCCGCATTTCTTAGGAAAACAATGTTTCCCTTGCGGCTCCACTCGAATGATCCCTCCTTCTGGGTTGTCAGAAATATGAGCGAAATTTCAAACCATACGCGTAGAAATGTCAAGAACCGCGATATTTATCCTTTATTTCCTGCACAAGAAAAACAAAAAGAAAAAAGAAAAGAAATGAGGCATGAAAATAAAGGATACCATTTACTGCCAGTGGTCAAAAGAGTTGTTTACAGTCTCGTTTTGTGGTATCACAGGATTACATGACTTCTCACGAGCACCTTGGTACTTTGTTCAAATGCTGTTCACCTGTACTGCATCTTCGCTTAAGCCGTTCAGTGTTGTAGACACGGCGGCTGGCATCAGCTATCACGGGCAGTTACGGGATTACTTCGTAAGTGCCAAGTGCGACAGCAAACGCGTAATTTCTGTATGATTAGCGAAGCTGGCCTGGTCAATGAAGAACTATTGTTGCGATTGACAAGTTTTGTGAGTCCTGCCCAGTTGTTGAGTTCAGAAAATTGTTCGCATGCAAGGACAGTTCGTATTGTTGGAAGCGTTGCTAATGCGATCGTTGATCATAATAAATTGCTAGCGTAGGAGGAAACAAAAACGGTGGCAAGTTTCAGTGTGTAAAAAGTATTGTATGTGGACAAAAGGAGCCACGAATCCTTTCTTCGTAGAAGTCGGGCTTGTATATTGCAAGAAATTGTTTTACTCAATTCAATTACTGTCTCCATAATCATCATCATCATCATCAGCCCAGTTTTATGTCCACTGCAGGATGAAGGCCTCACCCTGCGATCTCTAATTACCCCTGCCTTACGCTAGCTGATTCCAAGTTGCGCCTGCAAATTTCCTCATTTCACCACTGGTCCTAATTTTCGCCTTCCACGACTGCGCTTCCCTTTCTCGCGCGCGCACGTGCGTGCGTGCGTGTGTGCGCGTGCGTGCGCGTGCGTGTGCGTGTGTGTGCGTGTGCGTGCGTGTGCGCGTGTGTGCGTGTGTGTCTGCGTGCGTGTGTGTGCATGCGTGCGTGCGTGTGTGCGTGTGTGTGCGTGCGTGCGTGCGTGCGTGTGTGTGTGTGTGTGCGTGCGTGCGTGCGTGTGTGCGTGTGTGCGTGCGTGCGTGTGTGTGTGTGTGTGTGTGTGTGTGTGTGTGTGTGTGTGCGTGCGTGTGTGTGTGTGCGTGTGTGTGTGTGTGTGTGTGCGTGTGTGTGCGTGTGTGTGCGTGCGTGCGTGTGTGTGTGTGTGTGTGTGTGTGCGTGCGTGCGTGCGTGCGTGCGTGTGTGTGTGTGTGTGTGTGTGTGTGTGTGTGTGTGTGTGTGTGTGTGTGTGTGTGTGTGTGTGTGTGTGTGTGTGTGTGGTGTGTGTGTGTGTGTGTGTGTGTGTGTGTGTGTGTGTGTGTGTGTGTGTGTGTGTGTGTGTGTGTGTGTTTGATGTATGTGTGTGGAAAGCTTAATCCCTCTCTTTTATTCTTATTTTTTCAGGGAAACCAATCAAGTTAACCACGCAGTATCTCACACAGTCAATTCATAATATGCACAGTTCATAAAAATTGCCGACGGGAATTACAGACTACACTGACAAATAGCTATAGTCTTTCTGTGGATTGGTAGAAGGAATTTTCTCAATGGCTTTTGCTTCCACACCACTGCATAGTTTTAGTGCAGCAACGCTCAGACTAGTTCAACTAGACTCGGAAATAATATCCCGCTTACACAAAAGAAAGAATCATGGCTCCTGCGAGAAGACATTGAGTCAACGTGCATGAGAGCTGATACCAGCGCTGGCCCGTTATGCGGGTCCCGAGAAACATCTCCTTCGGCTTCAACACAACCATGCCCATGCGCCAACTACAGCGAACATGGAAGTTGTAAGCCGTAAATTGCATTCTTTCCCGGGATGTGCCTGTTGGGCTAGATATCGCCTGATTCAGTTGGTTGCGAAACGCTTTTTCTTTTTCTTTTTTTTTTTTGGGTGCTGCGAAAAAGAAACTCGCGAATCCTTGAGCCGAAAACGCTCTTGCTTTCGTAAGGCACCCTTGTAGCTCAAACCTTGCTAAAAAATGTGGGCGTAATCAAAAACGCTACAAGATTACCGACTGGGATTAACTTTGTGGAACTTTCTCGAAGCTTACCGCTGGAAAGTGTGGCATGATCGTACATGTGTGGTAGGGCTCGAGCTATTTATTAACATGTAAGCTGTCGAACTAAACGAGGTGGTAATTAGGAGACCATTTTGTGTGAGTCGTGCTGCATTCACGATCATTATTTTTTGCAAAATATGCTTTGGGGGAATTTTCTTAGGTCCTCTTAATCGCACTATATAGGCGTTATTAAGCTTTGTTTCTTGCTTGCGTGGCCATATTTTACAGCTTATATGAAGGGCGTTTGAAGTTGCGCTTACAAAAAGTGTTTACCTCTGGCATTTGCCGAAAGCGCATTAAAACTTTCCCTGCGGCAATCATGAACCTCAGGACGTACGAATAAAACAAATACCCATGTGGAATATTTGAAGGCTTCTTGATATTAAGCGGGCCCCTGATACAGCAAGTCACATTCATCTGCTACAAGATCTGCTTCATTTAATTGCAAAACAGCTTAAACATCGTCAGCGACTTTTTAAACAACCAGGGTTTTGCTTCGTCACATGACAATGCCGCTGTCCCCCCCATTCGCAAGAAAAGGTCTGAAAAAGTTTCATCAAGCGATATATGGGAAACCGCTAGATTTTAGGTGTTGTCCTCTACAGAGGCCCAACATGGGCTGATAAAGAATCAATGGAACAGAATATCAAGGGGGTCTTGAACGTTCTTTATTGCGTCGCGTACAGAAAACGCGGATGTTCGGTATCGTCACTACTGAGCAGGCACCGTGCAATCATTGGGCTTCAATAACGCATTCCGTCCCTGTGCCTCATAGTCTATGTAACCTCGTCAAAGGCCGCTCTTGACCACCCCTTGGCCACAAGCTTACGAATATGTGTTGGGGTACCACGTGCAACTGTGAGCGCTTTAGTAATACCGTGTGCGTCAAACGTTCTTGGATGGCTTTATTGAGCTATCATAAACTTAACATTTACGAAAAATCAAAGATATTATGGCTATGTCTTTGACATAAACAAAGCAACAATATATGCACGTCATATTTGAAAAATTACCGCTTTCACCGCAACACAAGCATATAGACGCTTGGGGAAGGCATCCACGAGCGCACGCAAGCAGTCTTCCGTAATTTTGAACCTCTCCTTCCAGAGTGAACGCTTAAGAGACTGCCTTGCTCTACAAATACTCCCAAGCATAATAGTCAAATGAATTGAGGTTATGCGAGTTTTACGGCCAATATACTGTGCAACGATAAAGTTGGGAAACGTGTTTCTGCCCCACTGTTGCACTGTCTTGGCTTTCGGGGAGGGCGCAGTCTTAATGAAAGAGAAATGTTTTGTTTCAAAAGTGATTTGAGGTCCAGCTGGGGTGAATCTTCTTATCCAGGATGCACTTCAGGAGTAAATTTCCTTGTTAAATTTCACGTCATCTGAAATGAAAAGAAGTTCTGACTTTCCATCAAACGTGATGGCTGCCCAGACAATCACTTGCTTTAGTTGATCGGGCCTCTGCATACATATACCCCGCTGGTTAGCCTCCTGGACGCTTCGAGCCACAGTCCTGTCACTTCGTCAGCTCGCGCTTTGCTCTAATGTAAAAATGTTTTCGTTAAGGAACAAAACGCGGCGATGGCGTGCCGAGGTAATGCGCCGCGCCAGCTTTTGACATCTTTGTAGCCGTATCACGTGCAGTTTCCCTGTCAGCGCCGTTTGCACCGTGCAGCTCTTCATCCCCAAAACATTGGGACATATTCGTCGAACGGGTCTATCGCTGATTTTCAGGTCTTTACCCATTTAGGGAATCCTTCGCTGTACTGTGCGTGAGATGCGTTATCAAACTACGCATTTTTCTCATTGATCGCAGACCAAGGCCGCTCACTCCTTTTGCTGTCGCTCATTGTCCCGAGTTCGAGGAAGCTATTGATGGTATAATACACTGCAGAGTTCGGAACACGAAGCCTCTTCAAAATCACAGATGTTAGGATCGACGACTCTCCTAGCAAGATCCAGAACTGCGGTGCAATACAGTGTCACAGTGTTTCTAAAAAATGACTAGCCGTAAGTCTCACTTACAATGCAAAAAAGAGCACCTAATAAACAACCTACCGACAGAAAAAGAAAGAAGTTTTCGAAATAAATGTTTTTAATATCATCATCATCATCATCATCATCATTATCATCATTACCATCATCATCGCAATGAATTCCGGCTACTTTCACACAGAAAATCTAAACTGCAAAGGCGAAAAGCGCAACTGCCATACCCTTAGTAGATGCCCATGAGTAACTTCACCGCTTGCGCCTCACGATTGGACGAGCACAAAGTTGCGGCTTGATAAGGTCGCTCGATTGATGCTCGCCCAACATCCCTTAAGACCAGTCGCATGAGTTTTGTAGTCAAAAAGCTAATTATTCTAATTTACATAACTATTTGTCTAATTACTACACCAAGTCATTTTCAAATGTATGCGTATTTGGCAAAAGCAATACAGAGGAAATCATTTAAACATCTCATGTTACCTATATTTAAAGAATTTCAAACGCATTTTGCGAAACACCCGGTATACATACCACCATAGAACAGAAAACCAGTTCTAGCCCGCAGAACTTGAGAAGTAAATTGTGAGGTTTCACGTCCCCAAACTGCAAGCTAAGTCATGAAGGACGCCGTAGTGGATGGCTGCGGAATAATTTTGCACTCCTGGAATTTTTCAACTTGAACCTAAAGCACCGGTATTCCATCTCGCCAAGTAGCCTATCCCAGGGATATTGAGAGCGTGAATTTATGTGTGTCAAAGACGAAGCGTATAAAAAATGGAAAATGAAAACAGCCTTTACATAACCAGCCCCCTTGTAGCAGTGGTATAGGCGAAATGCGCCAGGCGAAAATACTCAGATACTTGCTCCTTTCTTGTAATCCTTTGCTTTTGACCATAACAGTTTTCATGAAGCTTTTTAAAACTTTCCGTCAAGCATCCGTTCTGCCAATTCCTGTAAACATTGTCGTCAGTCCACAAATCACGTCCATAATGCATGCGCCCATTCCGGTCATTGAGGACGAGGGCATCTCTAGTTCACAATAATGCTCACAGTAGCCCCATCAAGCCTTTTCAGCATCTGCTTAGCCCTTTGTCTCTAGCTCTGTTGTTTTGAGGGGTGTCCGTAATAATTCTTGTTCTTTTTCGCGCAGGTCTCACCAACCAGCAGCCCCTACAGAAGGGAGCGACACAAAACGGTTCAGTTCACGTCTGCTTTTGCAAACCTTCTCAGTCAAGGACCCAATCTCCGAGGCTGAGCGCAACACCATCGGCCAGTCCTCAAATGCGACGCACCGACCGGCTCGCTTCCACCGCATCCCTGAGGTCATTGGGCACGACCCCCGACACCTCACCCAGGACTCTTCGAAAGAACTCGCCTTCGTACAGTCGGACGATCACGAAGACACTACCGCAACTTCCACACTCAGGGCGGTGCCGGAGCTTCGGCGTGGGCCCCTTCACCACGGTGTACCGCAACCGCTTCGGCACTTTCACCCGCGTCACCAGCAGCCCACCGACGCAGCCGAGACTGACAGTGTCCAGCAGCCCCGTGCTGCTTCGAACTGCCGGCACGAGGGGCACCTTCACCAGAGGACGACCGAGTGCGCGGAGCCCGCCGAATCCGATGAGGCTGTACCACATCGCCTGCGCCACGGCGAGCTCGGCAGCCAAGCAGCGGCCGCCGGTCAGACCTCGCCTACCACCGCCTCCGGTGCCTCCCCGGCCACCGCCGCCTCCTCCGCCCAGACCAAGACCGACCTTCGCCAGTCCAACACAGAGCTCCGCGGCCAAGCAGGTTGCGCCGGTCAACAGGTACGCCTCGCATTCGGCAGCGTCCACCAGGTCTGGAAGCCCCGTGCAGCAGACGTACGGCTCCTCCGGAAGGCTGTCGTCCACGAACCGCCAATCTTGCAGAGCCAGCAGCCTCTCTCTGACGTCCCTGTCCTCGAAAGCGAGGCACCTGCCCCGCAGTCCCGCGCCTTCACCAACTCCGGTCAAGCGGAGCGAGACGTTCACGAGAAAGAGTGCCGGTCCAGCCCTAACCCCAGCTAATCCTTCTACTGCTCCTCCCGCTGGAGCCGAGACGGAGCGGCAGGGGTCAAACACTACGAGAACGAAGCTAACCAGAAGCCGCACGTTCTCGAAGGACGACCGTGTCGAGATTGTCAAGAGGGACTCTTCCCCTAGAGTGTTCAAACCAAAGTCACCGTCGCCAGCCCAGTCTCCAGACAGGACGACGTCCAAGGCACTTCCAGTTTCAAAAGCTGCGCCGCCGCCTTCATCGCCTTCAGCAGATGCGCCGTCCGTACAGCGATCGCCGCCCAGCGCAGGGGACAAGCCGAAGGCGATCAAGGGTAGACGCACCAAGACACCGCCGAGGGCGACAACATCGACCCGGGCATCCGCGGAGCGGTTGGCGTCGCAGGCACAACCACGAGACCACGACAATGACGACGAGGAATACGAGAGTAATGGCGCGTCCGTTGACGACGAATTGCCAGTCGCTGTCGTTGCTAATGGATCTCTGCGCAGGGCAAGCAAACCGGCACTCACGAAAGAGATATCGGACAGGGACCCCGCAGCTATCCAGGGTACCACAGCCAACTCTAAGACATCAAGAAGCATTATGGTTCAGACTACCGACATTTAGAAGCTCTACTGGAATATACCGTTGGGATAGCGACAACAGCGCGAAATAACCTGGAGCCGTATTTTCAATGCTTTCATTCGTAAAAACTGCTTGACACTGGCCGACCTGTTTGCTATCATATTGTTAGCTATTACAAATGACCGGCCGCCGTACTTACGGCCACTTTCGCACGAGCGCTGCTTCGAGAATACACGACTACACCAGGTGCTCTTTTTAACGTTAGCAGAATTTTTTTAAAATCGTGTGTGGCATAAAGCACGGATCTACTCATTCAACTGGATTACACTAAGAGGCGGGCATTACTTGCACAAGAAACCTGAATGCATAATTGACTACTTAAAATTCACTAATCAACCTTTCAACTAATGACTTTCGGGCAGATATTTCCATTTACGAATTGAGGCCAGCGATTTAACAAGACACATTCCCTCTAATTTCTAAAAAAAAAATCAAATCAAGCACCAATTTTGACATAAGCGCTCTCAAACTTGAGGTAAAGGTTCACTGTTGTATCACTTACTCTCTAAAGAAAAATATTTTACGAATTGAAACTGAAAAATACCTTAAGCACCACAAGCCGCACTCTTTCTGAACGCGATATCTTGAACCTGTTCCCATCCTCAGAATTTGTCTCAAGTTGATGTGAATTGCAAATTCACCAGCTACATATTTGTAAGTTGTAATACACGCCGTAAAGTAATTAGTTTAAAAGTTCACTAGGGCGTAGTTTTGCTAAGTAGTCAGTTACGCATTTCGACTTCTCGTACTAATAAAGTTCGGCTTTAGCAATAACCCATCTCAATAAGTAGAATTGTGCTATATGCCAATCGACGATTCAAAAAATCGGTTAATAGTTAACAATAGACATTCATATAGTAAAGAAGTAGTCCAGTTGCGAGTTTTGGCGCGTAGCATATGCAACCACTTGAATTCAACACTTCACTTTCTCGTCATGCGAAGTGCTTTGCCTTTGTTGCTACAGAATCAATGCGAACATGTGCGTCTTTCCTAGAGCGGAATTAAATAGCTGGCGTCAGTAAATAGCTCTTAAGAAACTCGTATGTAGTCTTATTTTCTGCGTACCAGCTGTACAGAAAGTAATGACGGAACGATGGAAAATGTGAATGTAGGTACAAATCACCATTTCTAGATTTATCATCACTTTTTTTACATGAAATCTCCTAGAGGGAGTCCAACTGCTAAAGCTTCAGCTATTATACACACAGAGAAATCTGTTTATTTAAATACGGAGACGCTCGACAACGAAGTTTCGCCTATACACTGTTAAGAATACGGAGCAGAAGAGAGCGGAGGTCATAAATGAAAGAGATCGCAAGAAAGTACTCAAGACTAAATAAAAATAAAGAAACAAGAGTTGCCATCTTGGCCTTACCGCTACCGTTTAGTTGGTAGAAAGTTTGTTTCCAATTTGCTTTCACTGTGGTGATTGAAAACTCTCGGGAGTGCTGTGTTACGCTTTGTTAAGAAGATCGATCGCAGTTATGCTTAAAATGGCGGTCGAAAAGTGAGGCACAGGAGGTGGGTTGCATTCGTAAGGGTAAGATTATTCGAACTACAGGGAACATATTTCTAACAGTAAACAGGAACTTTTAAATGCCTCCGCGTAGTAATGGCACACTTGTTACCACTTGACTAAGGTGATGCAACGACTCGTCTGTACGACTCGAAAAAAAAGAACGTGTATGAATTCTATTGCGACGGCTACACGTAGATATCGAAGCGAAAACGATACGCAAGAGCCTGTACAAGCGCCATCACATTACAAGCTTTAACAATCCACGTTCATTTTATTGTTTGCTTACGCCTTGTAATGTTCGTATTTTGCTTTTACTGAAATGCATTTGGCTTTCGCAAGGCCACAATATTACTAGAAACCTCTGTTTACCTGCACTTTATGCATATTTTGTTCCTCATACTTAACGTTGAAACATATTCATTAACTGTGTTGAAACGACTGCGCAATGTTTCCTTTCTTTCATTCTTTCTTCCTTTTGTATTCCCAACCAGAAAAAATGTGCTTCTCGGCGGGCCTCTAAACTTGACCCTACCGCTTTCTTCTGCTATTGTCGTCACTTGTCTTAACAATAACATATTTTGCGCTGTTAGAAGTTTTCAGTTCTATGTCAATGTCATTAGTTTATATATATTTTGTCTTGAATTTTCTTACTAACTAATGCACTTCGTTCTGAATGGCCGTGATGAAGTAAAACGATTGTGTGACGAGTACAGATGTACTTTTGCTAAGAGAAATGAATAAAAAGTGCACACTTGGTGTGGTGACTGGTTTTTAATGCCCACTGCAGGCAAAGTGTAGTCATCCAGCGTTAAATAGAGATGTTTCTTATATAATTGGAACCAACGCGCACGAAAAAAGAAATAATAATAAAAAAATAAAAAGCCTCTAGCAGCTTCTGTTCTGTTTCTGTTCATTCTGTTGCGTCATCTGGGTTACTCGAAGAGGAGAAAATTGCTCGTACGACCGATCACCATGTGTGTCTAGAAAATTGGTTAGCTTCCACCATACCCTATAATTATACAGGGTGTTTCAGCGAACACTTTCAGAAACTTTTAAAGGTTGCCCGTGGCAGATAGCACAATTATAGTTGAAGAGCTGGTCTACTCGAAGGGACGGATATTACTTGCACAAAAATTGAAATGCATAATCGACTAATTACCCAAAAATGACTTATAAAATTTCTAACTAATTACCTTGTGGCCCATATTGCAATTTACAAATTATAGCCATAGAGTTCGCAAGGCGGATTGACTTGGAACGAATTCTGAGTATGGCACCAGTTTCGAGATATAAATTCCCGAATTTTGCGGAGAAATACATTGGCGTTCCAGTTACTTTCTTAACAACATGTCGTTTTATGCATTGAAGCATTATGCATTATGCATTTCTCGTACTTCTTGCCTTGAATTCGCCTCTCTCCCCACCCCCTTTCCTTACTACACAATATTTAGGTGTTGTTGGCACCTTTATAAGCGGCGCCGGCTACTCGTTTTCACATACAATTGACATGTACTAAAAAGAAAAGAACAAGCCGGCACTACAATAAGATAAATAAAAGAGCAAGAAAGAAATAGCCACGCTGAAGTCAGTTCGCATAAATTCACTAAGAAACAGTTCACGACCGAAGTAATCCAAAACACACTGGAACGTATACAAGGTCAGCACACAGAAATGTAGGAAAAAAATTACCGACAATGGCGATACTCCCTAATGCGAAATTCGAGCGCCGCTGTATACGTGTTTTCATTTCGCGATATATTGAGGTAAATAATTTGAGACCGAAATCACCGCACCGACTGCCAGTGGGCCAGTGCCGTTAGTGCTTTGGCAGAGGGAGGGGCAGTATGGGAACGCTGGCATCATGAGCGGCACCTCAACCAGCTCTAGAAGAAGACGACGACGAACGCGCGAGCAGTGGCACGAGCGCGTTTGCGTTAGCGTGGTTACGCCGAGGGACGGCGACGCTCAACCTAGGAACGGGCGCCTAGGAACTGCGCTCTCAAAACAACTCACAGAAGTGGTCACATAAAACTCACTACAATGTAAAGTCAGCTCACATAAATACCCTAAAAACAGCTCACAACAAAGGCTGTATGAAACGCACTGGAACGTTAATTTAGCTGACATAGATGTGCTGAAGACAGAAAGCACGGTGTCGAGACACTCGCAGGTACAAAATAGAACGCCAAATAATTCTAGAATTCAGGCACAAAGGTTGCAGTAACAGATTCCAGGCACAAAAAACGCAACAAAATACAAGGTCAAATGAAACACAAACTGCTATGTGCAGTGTGCCCAACCATGGATCACATCTTGTTAACATATCTGTCATTCTAGGCATCCTTTATTATTTTTTTGTCTCTATTCGTTCTAAAGCAAAAGTGCGAAACAATGTGAAACAAGGCGCAAATAAAAGGTGTTCGTGTGTACGTCAAAAGAGTGACGACCACACAGGAGCAGCCGTAGTGACTGATGGCCTGCCTGCCTGCGAGCTGCCATCAGCCTCATCGTTCACGGGACGTGGCGACATGTGTATTGGCAGCAACATGCCTGCTGAGTCAAAGCTTCCAGGAATTTTTCATCCTCCTGTGCCTTCCTTCCTTCCCGGGCCTAATTACGAACGTATTATCATTTCAGCCTATGGATCAAGTCTATGAAGATGACACTTCGGGATGTTGTGAGTGAGTGAGTGAGTGAGTGAGTGAGTGAGTGAGTGAGTGAGTGAGTGAGTGAGTGAGTGAGTGAGTGAGTGAGTGAGTGAGTGAGTGAGTGAGTGAGTGAGTGAGTGAGTGAGTGAGTGAGTGAGTGAGTGAGTGAGTGAGTGAGTGAGTGAGTGAGTGAGTGAGTGAGTGAGTGAGTGAGTGAGTGAGTGAGTGAGTGAGTGAGTGAGTGAGTGAGTGAGTGAGTGAATGAGACAACTTTATTCGGTCCACAATAGACGCGAGTAAACTCATCGTCACCTGGCTAGGCCCACTCGGGGACCATCAGGTAAAACCTGACGGCCCTGTCGCGGGCCCTCTGGACTGCCAGGATTTCAGAGGTTTGGATCCTGGGCCTTAATGAGCTTCATCATTTCCTCGTGGGTGAAAGGCGGACCGGCATAGGCGCAGCCCCACAGGACATGCTCGAAGGTTGGGAGAAGACAAATATTTGTGTGTCATATCATTAGCAATGACATGAAACTTTCTTGCAGCGTCGGTTCTGAATTAGGGGATTGGAACTGGTAAGGCTTTCAGGTGGGCAGACCGGGTGGCTTCGTCGTCATTACCAGCAATGCTGGTATGTCCAGGTAGCCACTGAAACATAATTTCGTGCCCTTTAGCGATAGCTTGATGATGGTCTCCTCTTATCTCATATGCCAGCTGCTCTTGAGTCCTGTGATATAGGGCAAAATGTAGACTCTGAAGTGTTGGCTTAGAGTCGCAAAATATGACCCATTTCTGACGTGTCTCTTGCAGCAGGTATTTTACAGCAGCACGCAGGGCCGCAAGTTCTGCTGCCGTAGATGTTGTCATCTGTGACAGTTTGAATTTGACTGAAGTTTTTGTAGCCGGAATGACAACGGCACGTGAAGAGCTGGTAGATGAGACCGAACTATCGGTATCGATGTGTATTCGGTCCCCGTATGTCTCATGTGTTATTTGCAGCGTCATCTGTTTCAGATATATTTTTGGGTGATTGGCTTTCTTCTTTACACCCGGAATACTCAGCCACACCTGAGGCTGTTGGAGACACCACAGGGGTAACGAAGGCCTTGCTGCTGGTGTGTATCCTGATGGAAGACAATCTGGATGGGAGATGATCACTTCAAAAAACGTGGAACGAGCTCTCTGCGAGGGCAAAAATGCCAAGTGATGATCGGGAACGCGGACATGCGCCCTGTGACATCCACAGCAACGTATGTTTGGATGGGGTGATCTTTGGCGAGGACGGTTGTTGCAAGTGTTGACGCGCCGCGAGGAAGTCCTAAACACGTGCGCAATGCTTGGCCCTGTAAGCTCTTCATCGAGCGAACATTTGATTTGCACGTACTGGACAACACTAGAAGGGTGTAGTGTAGATATCCTAGAAATAGAGCTCTGTACAACTGAAGCATGGAGCGTACAGATGTCTTAAATCGCTCACTCTGTAATTTGTTTATGCGACGCTGAACTTTTTTCTGAATGATTCGTGCTTCTCTGAGATCATAAATTTATTTAGTGCGTCTGTATCGTCGTTCTGCACGCCGTCAAATCGCACGAAGTCTGTCAGGTTCAATGTCGAAATTCGTTCGGTTTGACGACAGTGATAATGAACACGTGGCAGCTTTCATTGCATCTGCGATGGTCCTTTCAAGCTTCCGATATTAGTGGGCCACTCTGTATGAAGCCTACATCCAAGTTTCATAACCTTATTTGTCCTTCCTCACATGCCCGGCTCTTTGCCCCTAATCCTAGTCTTGCTCGAGCAGCATGACGTTGCGGCAATGATTGAATGAACATCATTTTCTCCTCAATGCGGAATGCGCATTTGAAACGTGATTCTCACTACTAACGAGGTTAACAGTGCACCTCTCAGCAGACACAGTGCATTTTAGCTCAGCGCTCGTCGCGTTCCTACAAGGTTTCGGATACCTAGGCCTGCTAAGTAAGTGACAAGAAACTGCGTCCTATTTTCGTACTCACTCAACGCTATGTCGAGGTTTTAAAGCATAGCCATTCGCAGCCTGGCACTGAATTTCAATGACAGGCAACGCTGTCGAAAATTAGGCAGTCCACTCGGCAGACGATAGAACATACTCCCATTTCCGTTCGCTCCTTCAGCACTTGCACGCTTCTGGTTAAGGAGAATTGCTCGCCGAAGCGTACCTCTGCTAGTTTTCGACTTCGAATCTCCGGTTTCCTTATCGTCACAGCTTGTTTATTTCCTGGCTTTTCGGCGGAAGTGCTTCCTCCAATACCTATGCGACAAGCATTTTATACGTACACTTGGGACTTCGGGTACAATTACGATCACGGCTTACTGGCATGTCTGTTCCCTTCAGCATGAGCATAATTCTCACTGTCATTCTATTTCAGTCGTCTGCAGGATAAATGTCTCTCTCAGAGATATCCAGTTTCATTAGACTTGCGACAGGGGAGCCCTCCACATGTCTCAACATTTTTCCATTTCATCACGCCATGTAATCCTGAGCCATCTATGATGGACTTTTTTTCCCTTTCTGCCACATCCATTTCTGTTACTATTATAAACCAATGTTAGCTATACCCGACGTGCTACGCCACTTAATTAAGTCAACATTTTGTTTTGGTTAACCACAGCTCTGACATCCTCATGCGCTTGCCCTCGTAAAGTACCACCAACATTATTAGTCTTTGACCTAGTCACTTTTTGTTGTTGTTATTATGCGATGGTTTTCAAATATATATAATTCATCGCATTAAAATTGCAGGACAGATGTGTTGTCATGCACAAACAACTTTCACTTAATACATTTCTGTTTACCTTTGTAGCATCACTATAGATTACCGCAGAATTCCCCACATAACACCCACCGAACTTGTACACGCCAATCATCCGAGGCAATAAAATGTGTTTATACTCGCGGACAACTTTCTGTGACAATGAAGGGAAAGCTACGGGCGCGTGGTTTGTGCACATGTGTTACTGCGCAAAATAGTCCGGCAGCGTTTGACAGCGCTTTTGGTTGCTCGGAACCGACGCTGAATCAACGCAGCTTCCACGTGCGATGGTTTCGCGTTTGCCCAGACGCGGAAGAGTAAAGCCGCAAGATAAGTAAACTTTTACAATCAGTCGAGCGTTCTGTCTTGTTTTACTGTTGCTAATAAGGTGTTTATGTTTTCTCTTCTCCAGCCTAAACTCTCGCGGGACTCTTTTCAGAAGCGCTCTCACTTGTGGGCGCTTTGCCTCCATAGCTTTCCCTTCATTGCCACACCAAATTGTCCACAAGTATAGCTGACTATCTGTACTTCAACAAAAATGTGCTCCCAGTGAGGCTCTATGCTTACATAATGCCACCTACACTTAATATGGCATCCAGTTGGACTAGTTTTTTTTTTCTCCCAAAGCGTAATGTTGGCCCCGGGAAGCACACTATGAAATTCCATACAGAGGACTGAGTTCTCCGACCACCACTGAGTGTTTATTATTCGTACATGTGTACACTTGAAGGCCGCCTAATAAAACAAATACACTTTATTTTTTCGTCGTTCTCTAGTACAGCATTGCGTTATAAACTTGACCTACGATGTTAAAGTGATCAGTGAGGGTGAGCAAGCTAAAACATGAAATACGTGTCGTTCAACATTGCTATGCCTGTGCCCTGCTTCCTGCGCACTAAAACATTAAGCTTGGTGGACTCAAAAAAAAAAAAAAAAATCACCAGCCCTTCCCCTGTCGAGAAAATGGGGGTAAGCGAAGCTTGTCGTGTGGGTATCTGACCTTCGTGCTGATTTTCTCTCTCTCTCTCTCTTTCTTTCTCTCTCACTCTTTCTTGCTCTCTTTCTCTATTTCTTCCTTTCTCTCTCTATTTTTATCTCTCTCTATCTCTTTCTTTTTTGTCCCTGGTATGTGCCATTGAGCTTGGACCCTTTCTGCACTATCGCCAGGATCGGCCCACTTTTCAGCGTGACACCACCACCACCACCACCACCACCGTCGACACTTGTGAGCCTATAAAGCTTCGCTCAAAATATTGTGGTGTTTTACGCGCCAAAACTGCGAGCTGATTATAAGGCACGCCGTAGTGGGCGACTCCGGAATAATTTGGACCACCGGGGTTCTCTAACGTGCACCTAAACCTAAGTACACGGTGTTTTCGCATTTCGTCCTCACCGAAATGCGGCCGCCGTGACCGGATCCGATCCCGCGACCTCGTACTTAG
The DNA here is from genome assembly GCF_013339745.2 of Dermacentor silvarum. NCBI lineage: Eukaryota > Metazoa > Arthropoda > Arachnida > Ixodida > Ixodidae > Dermacentor > Dermacentor silvarum. The sequence continues at coordinate 169,743,239 of NC_051155.1, forward strand.
CAGCCCGACACCATATCCAGTAAGCAACCACGGCGGGTCTTGGCTGACTTGCATAAATTCAAACACCACCACAATTTCGCCCGCCATTTTAACGGAGGAAAGGTTTGCTTGTTTTGTTTTGTTTTGTTTTGTTTTCTGAACAATATTAACAAGCAGCCTTACTGCTAGAAGATACCGAGCTGAGACTGTGGCTAGCAATCATTACAACAAAAAATTGACAGTCTCTTTAGCATACGCCAAAGAGGGTGAAGGCGAAAGCCTGTGCGCTCAAGAGACATTCAATAAATTACTTGACATTCTCATTCTAAAGCGTTGTTACTTCTTATTACTTCTTTTTGCCACCTAAGGTCGCGGGTTCGAGTGCCTTAATCGACACTACCTTAATTAACTGGGACTTAATTAACCTCACCATAATTTACACCAAAGGTCGAGAGTGCGACTCCCACCAAAGGCCGTGGGTTGGAGTGCCTTAATTAACCTTATATTAATTAATTGAGCCGTAATTACCTTTGCCTTAACGCCAAAGGTGGTGGTTTCGACTGCCACAGAAGCTCGAAAGTTCGACTACTACCGAAGGTCATGGGTTCGAGTGCCTAACTAACACGGTACCGAGGGTGACCCACGCACCATCAAAATTGTTGCGCGACGTTGCTTGCTTACCCATAGAAGACGATGACCCGCACACCATCAGCATTGTTGCGTGAGCATTTCCATTAAGGTAACACACGATGCCGGGGCAGTGTAGTAAGCGAATTACTACACCGAGTTCTCATCGTGTACGTCATCATGCTTTCCCATTCCAGGGAAACTAGAAATAAAGATTTCAACTTTTGCAGATGATATATCTCTTTTCTTAAGAGACGAGTCCAGTTATAAATCATTTTTAAAATTTTTTGTAGAATATGTAGCCACATCTGGTGCGCAAATCAATAAAAAAAACTAGGCTTTTTGCTTTGGCAAGTTCAAAAAAAAAAAAAGAAGCATTAATAGATATATCATTTTTAGACGCGGTTAAAATCCTAGGAGTATGGTGTGAACCAGGGGATGTTTCACCCAAAAACTTATCTATGGCTTGAAAATCCTGTGTACTTACAGCTTAGTTTACTAGAAAAGGCTGAGGTAATTAAAACAAAGCTATGTGCCCCTGCCTTTTGCGTAGCTTGAGTTGCAAGAATGCCTCGTTTAGTGGTAAATAAGTTACCCTCCCTTATAGGGTCTTACCTCTGGGGAAATAAGCTGGCACCTGTAGCTAAAAAAATCACGCGACTTTCTTCCACTAGAGGTGGTCGGGGTATTCCAAATGTTTCACTGGTGGCAAGAACATTAGGTGCAAAAACTGCTGTTACGATAGCAAATGAAACTGATTTTGTAGGAAGATCAGTGTTAAGGTACTGGCTTAGTACGCTTCACCGATATGTGACATGCGACATATGGAAAGGACCAAAAGACGAAGTACCTCTACAATTTTATAAGGATGCTGTTCACACAAAACAAGCAATAGACGAATTATGCCAAGACAACATGTTTTTGGAAATGCGTAAAGCCTGTGGAAGTGAGTGATTTAATGGCATTTAAGGAACTTCAACCAGAAGAAATAAGCAAAAGTGCCATAGAAAAAATAGAAATTTCGAAAAAAAAAAAACGCAGTTGCCAGGCTAGTTGAAAGATTTCGAATAGAAAAGGAAAAGGGGTGTCCTCCCGACACGGTGGTGACGGGAGGACACACCTACGGAGCAATGCTCGAACTGTCCAGCTCCTGAAACACCGAAACATGCATTTAAAGAATGCGCTTCTGGAAAGGAGTATGGAGAGTAGCTTCCACTCACTTCAAAACGAGGTTAATAAAAGCAGAGAAAAAGAAAAACTCCTTTTGAAAAATTCTTATCCATAGTAATTATGTTTAATGTTTGGGAAAGAATAGGAATTGGAGAACAAAGGCGAGAACCCCAAAAAGCAGTTTACCCGGTAATTAACAAAACTAGAATATTGATGAGTGAAATTCTAACTAAAGAACTTACATTGAATGGATTCGATAGATTCTTGAGAAAATGGCGCACAAAATTTTGGATTATAAAGGAAAACAAAGTGGACATTTCTATTATTTCATATTATTTCCTTTGACCCAATTAAACCATCAATCAACATATGAACTCCCAAGTACAACCACTTAAAAATTGTATGTAGGAAACACATTGGGTTGCAAAACTTATCGTGTGAAAATTGAAATTGTTCAATTGTGTCATTCTTAAGTGGAGGGTGTATATTTTGTGTAAGTATGAATTGTATAATGGACTGTATAGTATGGAAGTTCTGTACTGTATATATGCATTATTACATTAGTATTCTACCATGGCAATAGCATTGCGCCATATATAAAATTTCAAGTCATCAGAATTTACACTTGGTGTATGATTTCACTTCGACGACATGGTTTTCACTCAAGGACGTTGAAGGTCGACTGAGCGATGAGACATATAAGGCTTTCACCTTAATAATACGATGCGAGAAGCGCGCTGCCTAATAGGGCCCTGCTGCTGCGTGCCGATAAAGTTTTGGGCTCCTTGCGGTACATATAGCCAGCAATGGTGCGGGGAATCGAAGCACTTTGCTTGAAAATTTTGAACATTAGAACGCCCGAAGTCGATGAAATGATGACGCTCAGGCAGAAGATGTGAGGAGTGACGATATGATAGAGCACGGAACCGGAACGGCCACATCCGAGGGAATGCCTTTGTCGCACGCCGGGCTTTCGAGAGCGGAGCCTCGGGCGGTTTTAACATCTAATGAGGACAGACGAAAGCTACGGTGGGGAGAAAGCAACGCGAGCTTAAGTTTCGTGTGGTATATGACGCGAGGTTGGAAGAAAAAAAAAAGCAACGCGAATAATAGAGTTAAACAAGGCCGGAGAGCCACGGATTTATGTAGAGAAAAAAAAAAAAACAGCCACGGGAAATAAAGGCGAAAAAAAAAAAACGCATCATAACTCGCAGCGTCATATAGATACAGACGCTCGAAGCGGAAGGAAAAGGTGAAGACGGGAGTGAGAATAATAGAAGAAGACAAGGAGGAAGAAGCCTCCTTTGGGGAAAGGAAACAATCGAGGACGCCATTCGTTGAAAGTCGAAGTCAGTCTGAGAGGCTGATTATAAAGAACAGACGGCTCAGAGTACTGTCAATTCCAGCATCGCCACTTGGTCGTGGTTAGCACTGCCTGCCAGCAGCGCGCAGCGAGATATAACGTTGCTGAGGACTCCAACTGCCGATGATGTACCGGCAGCCGTTCATCGGCGCGGCGATTAACCGTGACGATCGCCGCCCACTGGGCCCCAATCTGCGCGGTGCCTTTGCTGTTTGTAACGTTACCTTCCGCCGTTCCACAGGAAGTTATATGCAAATAATTTGATGAGATACCGACCTATAGTAATTTTTTTCTGCTTTATAGAAGTTCTATTCAGACAAAAGTCTTAAATGCGAGAGTATTTGTTCGCCCACCATTACCCCACATTGCTGAATCTTGGTTTCTGGTTTCAATGCGATGCCAAAACTCCAAACATGACGCCTATTGTTTGATGCGCGCAGTAACGACAGTGTATGATTACTGTTGTAGTGTTATTATGTTGTACTGGAGGGCGCCGCGGGTGGCCCCTAGTTTGTATATATTCCCGCCACTAATCGATTAAAGGGATCTTCGTTCGGCTATTGTCGTCGTGCTTGCTTGCGCTGGCTGCCGCTCCACAGGGCCAGTCGGAGATACAACAATTACGCTCCGCTATGAGGCCATGGCAATAATAATACCAGTGATCATGATAACCACAATGATAATTCCGAAGATGACGAAGGCATGTTTTCCTGTGAAGTCATTTGCTTGCAATAGACTGCTTGATATGACCTAAAGTGTGTATATGTAAACTTTGTGTATGTATGTAAAGTGGGCGCCCATGTATTTTTTATTCATCTTCATATTTATCGTTTCAATGGCAGCGCACTTGCGTAAACATAGACGAACACTAAATCACGCAAACACATCAGCGCTCCTGTTTTCGTCTATGTCTGAACAAGTTCGCTGCCTTTGAAAAGAGAACGGCTCATCAACCAGCCCTCATTGGAATTTACGTAAAGCAAATGCCAAAGCAGCAGAATGCTTTTAGAAGTACATTGCCATCTCCGATGGTCTAACTTTTTCAACAGCTCGTGTATACTCTGCAACCCATGCCAAACTGTTATTAAAGGACAGGAACTTCAGCCATGCATTAACGTCTTTAGTCCCTGCCTCCTCTCTATTTTAAGAAAACAAAATAAACTTTATTCAAGTATCCAAAAGGATGGCATGGTGCCGATGTTGTTATTTATTTATTTATTTATTTATTTATTTATTTATTTATTTATTTATTTATTTATTTATTTATTTATTTATTTATTTATTTATTTATTTATTTATTTATTTAAAACTTCAGGCCTAATGTGTGGGCCCTTGAAAAAGGGGCATCAAAGAGAGAGAGAGAGAGCAAGGAGAGGAAAAGCAGGGAGGTCTACCAGACGAGCGTCCTGTTTGCTACCCCACACTAGAGGCAAGGGAAAGGGGCATAGAAAGAGGAAAAGAGGGAGAGAGTGAGTACTGAGTACACGTGGGACGATGCACAGGGACACTATAAGCGGTCTCTTAAACCGGTGCGCTTCAAGTAGTGTACTTGAGTAAAGGAGTTTTATCGACCATATAAACTTGCGAATATTCGCTTACTAACTAAATTAACAAGCATGGTGTCAGCACGCACAGGCAAACATGGACACATCACGCTCGACGAGCACTGACACTCGCTGTCAAAACGCCGGCGTGAAGATGCGTGGAAGCAGTAGCGACCTTCGTGCTGTCTATCGCTTCAACTCAAATTGAGCGGCGAGAACGCCGTACGCACAAAGGTAAGAGCAGTCGAAGCGCCTAGAGTCTGTCCTCAACGCAGTTCGCGTTCAAGATATGGCGCGCTGCCGCAGAATTCGCACTTGCTGCGGGAGTACAACGCCGCTTCCCTCCCCCCGGAACCTATCGCTTTCCTCCCTTCGGGATGGCGGTGTCGGGATGTCGGGATGGCGGCGTTTTTAAACTTCGGGATCGTAAGACAACTTCAGACACGTCGCGCCACCTTGTCTCGTCGTGTGAAGACGTCGGCATGGCAGGGTTTTTAAACTTCGGGATCGTAAATCAATTTCAGACGCGTCGCGCCACCTTGTGGCATCATATGAAAACGTCAGGATGGCGGCGTTTTTAAACTTCTGGATCGTAAAAAAACTTGTGCACCACACCACGCTTTTCGCAGAAACTTATGTTTGCTTCTTCATTACGTGATGTAGCTCAGCCTAGCAAACACGTGAGCGCGTCAGCGCTAGTACGCGCACTGCGATTGGCGTATTCGTCTTTAAAAAAAAACGTCATTGTCTCTTCTATATCGTGTGTAGGTTCTTTGTGCGGCAGCGCACATCGCGGTCGCGGAAGGAGACCACCGACAATGAGCGGGCCGCGGACGCCAAGCGTAAGCGTACTGCCTGCCAAGACCACGAGGCGGAAAGAAATGCGAACCGTCCATGTGGCTCCAATCCCAGAAACTTGGAACGTTTCACCGAAGCGACGGTCATTTACCACATACACAGCTTCCCTGATCATCCACCTTCACAGAGTGGAACGACACTGAATTTTTTTTTGTAGTCAACTCATCAATCTCAACTGTTCCCAGCTTGTATTCGATACAGAAGACATTGTTAGACATGGGTGACACCGGATGCAGTAAACTTGGGTAGGGAAGGTTATTGTCGTTAGCGTACAGAAAGTGTTCTGATAGTATTTTTGCTGCAACTGAGCCAGTTTAATTCAACAAGAAGGTGTCGTTAAAGAAACGGAGCCAGCTGTGGAATACGGTGACGACGAACGCGTGAGCAGTGGCACGAGCGCGTTCGCGTGGTTGCGCGCCAACCCTTTCAAATTGGACACCTTACCAGGCGCTCACTTTCATTTTTCATTTTTTCATTTTATTTCGGCATTATGGTACATTATAACGTGTAAAAAATGCTGGGGGCACAGACTAAAAGCCAAAAAAAGGCTTGACGGGGTCTGTACCCGATAATTGCACTTTGACAGGGGCAACAACAACAACAAAAAAGTTCCTATGGGACAAGCTTACAATGGCAAAACTATACATCGGAAAATAAAACTAACAGTGTTGAAATTAACATTGAAAAGCAAATATATACTTTTCTGCACGACATCAAAATTTATGAAAACTTGGAGAAACTTTCCAGTACAAAATCAAAACTTGATAGCAGCTGCATTACAGAAAACAATGCTGGTTGTTTAAAAGAGTAGGCAATGTATATGCGATCATTTGTCGGCCATAATTAGTACGGGTCCGTGGCGTAAACCAACAAGTGATTCCGCGCGTGTCATAAACATGCAATCTTTCAGTCAAATTAGCAAGTTCTTTCAAGCACTGATTGTTTGTTTTAATACCTTGTTTGTAGCGCTTTATTAGTAAAGATTCGTACAAGTCGTCAACAGGTATTACGTTTAGATTTTTAGAGGGCCCTTTTGTGCGCGTTATACGGAGCATTGACAATCAAACGGACAGCCCTTTTTTGTAATCTAGAAATCCTCAGAATGTTGGAAATTGTGGTGGTTCCCCAGACTAGGTAGCAATAGCACAGTTTTGAAAGGAAAAGTGAGTTATACAATAACAGTTTTACTTTCTCAGGCAAAAGAAAACGTGTGCGCGATAATATACCAACCGTGCGAGAAAGACTGGAACAAACAGAATCAGACTGCAAATCCCAGGACATGTTTTCATTAAAGAGTACAACAAGACATTTCACAGCAGGAACCACCTCAATTTTTGATGGACCAAGAAAAAGCGCTAAATCAAAGTTGACTTTCTTGCTTTTATCTCTAAATAAAACCGCTTTTGTTTTTGACGTATTTATAGTTAGCGAGTTGTTCAAACTCCAGGTATGCAGTTTCGCGAGTACGTTATTTGCTCTGGTTTGAATTTCCGATAAATGTGATCCTAAAAAAAAACTAGTATCGTCAGCATAAACTATAAATTGGGTATTTTCATCTATTCTTACTACGTCGTTAATATATACATTAAAAAGTAGAGGCCCTAGGATGCTTCCCTGCGGTACTCCGCTGTTTAGGGACCGAAAGCTTGATTTATAGTTATTAAGTTGTACCTGCTGCTTGCGATCACTCAAGTAGCTTTGCATAAGTGTAAAAAATGCCCCACGGAATCCGTAATGCTGTAGCTTTTTTAAAAGTGTGGTATGATTAATCCGATCAAAGGCTTTTGAATAATCGATAAATACTCCAACTATGTAAAGTTGACGCTCAAAACCACCTAGTATGATTTCTTTTTGAAGAAGTAACGCGGATTCTGTGGAACGTTTTTTACTAAAGCCGAATTGAAACGGCGTTATGATGTTATGGCGACTCAAAAAACTATTCATTCTTATGTGTATTAACTTTTCAATAGCTTTGGAAAAAATGGGCAGTATGGAAATAGGCCTGTAGTTTGATACATTATTTTTGTCACCGCCTTTGAAAATAACGGTAACTTTAGCAACTTGTAGCTGTCTCGGGAAATCGCCAGAAGAAAAGATTAGATTGATCACATGTGTTAAGGCTGGCGCAAAGATGTCAAGTACGTACTTGACCGGTCAAATTTGTAGATCATCAGGGTCGGGGCAGTAGCTATTTTTGAGGGATAAGAACATTGCTACAACTTCTGGCTGGGAGACGGGAAACAAATACGCAGATTCACGTGTTCTCGAAGGCATATATTCCATGCAGGAAGTATTATGCACACTGCTTGCGACAGAGGCAAAAAAATTGTTAAAAAGGTCAGCTAGCTTACGGCCAGTGAATGTATCGTTATTTAATTTAATCTCAGTGGGGCCAGTGTTTTCTTTAGAATAACCTTCTAAGAAAGAATTCAGCCTTTTCCAGACAAGTTCCGGTTTTCTAGATACTTCGTGATTAAACAAGTTATAAAAGTATCGTTCTTTTTGTCTGCGCAAAAGGTTATTTGTTTTATTCCTGTGTTTCTTAAACGCTTGTAAATCGGAGGCGCTTTTTGACCTAAGGAACCTTTGAAACAGTGCATTTTTATCGATGATAGCCTTCAAGCATTCCGAAGTAAGCCACGGCTTTCTTGCCTTACGGGGACGGGTCTTTTTGATGTCTTTTCGTCACGTCTGTCATACATTCACAGACACACATTCTTTTATACGCAGGTGGCCATTAAACCGAGCTCCCACGCGAGCGGTGATATGCGTTAGCTGTTGTTGTTGGCTCTTTCACCCTCACTTTTGAGGGAAGAGGGAGGGTGAAAATCCTATAAAATTCTGGATAGCCATAAAATCCCGGATCCTAGCCATTGGCAGCTTCGCTGTAAGAATTGAACTAAGTCAGATGCATTTTTTTTTATGAACGTGCTTCTGAAGCCATCTATACCAGGCGATTTGTCTGCTTCGAGCTTTTTCATAGCCCATTCAATTTCGTTTTTTGATATGGGCTCAACCGTTATTTCCTTCGCTTCATCGTTTATATTCGGTAGTGTAGCGGCGTATCTTGAAACGGAATCTGGGACACATGCTGCGCTTTTCTGTTGGAACAGCTGTTTATAAGCTCTTTTAAATGCTGTCTCAATGTCTGCTGTACCGTATACGTGTCCTCAGCATCTTGCAGAGTCATGCAGGTTCGAAGATAGCATTGTGCTCGCTCTCGAGGTAAAAACGGCATTCGATACGATTTCCCAAGAAGCAATACTGGAAAGACTAGAAGCGGTAGGTTGCGGGACGCGCATTTACCAGTATGTAGGAAGCTTTCCGGGAAACTGTACGGCCACCATCGGTCTGGACTCCACTAGGTCGAAACCTTTTGTAGTTCCCGATCGAGGAACCTCAAAACAGTCTATACTCTCCCCCTCCTATTTAATGTGGGAATGCGCAAATTCGCGCTGCAACTGGGTGCGAAACAAGCCCTAGGGAGCGCCATTTACGCTGACGATATTACGCTGTGGACAAGTCGGGGATCCTACGGGGATAAACAGGAGCTTCTCCAGTAGGCAATCCAACTGGCCGAGACCTTCGCGCAAGGGATCGGCATGACATGTGCCCCAGAGAAGTCCGAATTTATTCGAATAAGAGCAAAGTACGCGAGACGAGAAAATCTCCCCAGTTTCGAGCTGTTCTTGGACGTGGGACGTGTAAGAGAGGTGAATAAACTACGCGTCCGGGGATTATGGATACAACAAACGGCTGGAGTAGCGCACACGCTCCGCCTCCTCAAAGATACTTCACAAAACGTAACTAAGATGATCCGTAGGGTTACGCGAATGCGCGAGGGCTTCTCGGAAGGGGAAACGATCCGACTGGTACACGCTTTTGTCATCAGTAGGATTACGTACGCACTCCCCTTCCAAAGCATTACCAAGCAGGAGCTCAAACAGCTTGAAGTCATCATTCGGCGGGCAGTTAAAGCTGCTCTAGCGCTCTCGGAAAATACCAGCACAGAACACTTCGAGCAATTTGGAATCCACAATACTTTCGAGTAATACGCGACGGCCACCCTCATCGCGCAAAGGGAACAGCTGTGCACAGCAACGCAGGGTCGGGCCATATTAACCAAACTAGACTTTTCACTCTGCCTCCAGTTCAGTGCAGAAGAGACAGTGTAGATGACCCGGGCAGTCAGGCAGCACATAGTGGTGTACCCAATTCCGAAAAATATTAGTCCGAGATATCACGCGGGGCGCCGGAAGGCCCGAGCGAGAGCCTTGCACCAGAGATTTAGAGGACAACCGGACGTGTACTACACAGACGCGAGTCAAACGGGTAGAGAGGAGGAGGAGGAATAAACTTTTATTGCGGAACCAGCACTTTAAGATGGCCGGGCCTAAGCCTCCCATGAGGGGACGTCGAGGGCTTGCCTCGCCGCCGCCTCACGGGCGTGCTGGGTCGCCCAGGTTTGGTCATCGAGGGCGGAGCTCCACAGAGCCTCACGCAACCTCGACGAGAGGGTCGTGGTGTTAATGTGTGTGTTCTGTGCTGGGCACTCCCACAGCATATGCGGAAGCGTAGCTGGGTGAGTGCCACAGCACCGGCAGTTCGGGGTATTTTAAACTTCAGGGAATATAAGGTGGAGGCGGGCGGGTGAAGGGTACGTATTTGTTTGTAGCAGACGCAGAGTGGTAGCCTGCGCCCGGCTGAACTAAAACATTTATTGGTGAAAAATTATTAGTCCTTTTGTGTTTGGACCTCCTAATCCGGAAAACCATTGGCTTTTGCCGCCGTCCGGGCTCGGTTGACCAGGGCTTGTTGCTGTTCTGGGACCGAGCTGGACAGGGTCGCCTCCCGCTCGACTATCGTCGGACTATGCTTGGCCGATATTTTCGGTTTCTGTTGGCACGCCCAGACGGTCAGGGACAAGTATACGGTGGTAGCACGAACCACAATCGTATCATAGCTGCATCGGTCAGGGCAAAATCTGTCAGCACAGCAGAAGCCGCAGCGATTGCACTTGCAATTAGGGACGTGGAGAAATGGGACGTATCTGAGGCCATACTCACGGACTCACAAACCGCCTGTCTCCTGTATCTCTCCGGGACGGCGCCGCGCTTAGTACTAAAAATTCTAGGGAGTCGAATTACCGAGTTCCACAACCTGACTTGGTGCCCCGCACACGAGGGCAGGGAGGGCAACACAAGGGCGGACCGGCTAGCTGCATACTATGCATCCGAGCTGCGGACTGACCTCGTGACGAGCCCCCCTCTACACCGCGCGACATCCTCGAACACCAAAGACAAGAGTGGACGAAATGTTGAAGTTGAAGGCATGTTGAAGTTATACTATCCTGAATACTAATGAGGCATTTCCTCTTACACTGGACAACCCTGTGCCTATACTAGAATCCGATATTAAAACCTTTTCTCCGACCTCCTTAGCACCACTCACTGTCGACAGGACTTTCCATAAGAAAGACTATAAGATAGTTGAGAAAGCGCCGATTTTAAATCAGTAAGTATGACAACGTCTCAAGGTGGGCCAATCCTCAGCTCGCGAAACGTGACAACGTCGGTAGCAACATGCAGTCAATGGATCCGGCAAGTTTAGATGACGAGACGAAGTTGAGCTTGCGACGGCCTCTGCCGTGTCTGATATACAAAGCGACCAGACATCCGCACAAATACTGGTGCACATACTTCTTGCCCAACAACTAAAGCAGCATGCAAGGCCATATCGGCCAGGCTAACACCTGTTGTAACCAACTTCAAGTCTGTTTTATTGCGATAGCAATTATATGGACACTTCAAGCGGATTTCTGCTGTCGGCGTCACCGTCATCGTCACCGTCACCGTCGCCATCGCCGTGAGGTTTTGTATCAAGTCCAAGGGCGATATAATCGACGCCGCGCGCCGTATGTGCAAATGAAGGCGCGCGGGGGACGCGCGCTTTCACGGAGAGCGAACGCACGGCGGAGAGCAAACGCGAATTCCGTCGCGCAAAAGGCCGTGGGGGTATGGGGGGGAGGGGGGCGACGCTGTGCTGCGGCACCAAATGCGTATCTTGCAACCGGGCCCAAGGGGAACTGGCGACGCAATCTCCCGCGCGAAAGGAGTAAACGGGAAGGCAGCGTGGGAGAGAGGGGGGGGTGGCTTCTACTCTGCCAACAAATGCATTCTTGTACTTTGCGCCGGTACGGGCTGTCGGTGTTATCGCACGCACCGTATCTTGCAAGCGATCTCCACACGGCTCTGAGCTTTGTATGCGCTCTGCTTTCGCCGCTCAGTTTCCGTTGAAGCGATAGACCACCCGAACCTTCGCTCGCAGCGGTGGCCGCGTTTCCCCACGCCAGCGTTATGACAGTGGTTGTATGCGGTCATTGAGTGTGATCTATTCATGTTTGTTTGTGCGCGCTGACACCATGCTTGGTAATTTAGTGAGTAAGCGAATGTGTCAAGTTTATGCAGCCGATAAAACTACTAGACCACCCGAACCTTCGCTCGCTGCAGCGGCGCGTTTCCCCACACCAGCGTTATGACAGTGGTTGTCTGCGGTCATTGAGTGTGATCTATTCATGTTTGCTTGTGCGCGCTGACACCATGCTTGTTAATTTAGTGAGTAAGCGAATGTGTCAAGTTTATGCAGCCGATAAAACTACTATACCTACTCCCTTATAGATCTCTACTTATTTGCTATCGCAATTGATGCTTTGCCTTTCGGGCGAAACTACGACATTTTTCCTTTGTGTTATCTTATGACGGCTCAAAGCCGATAGCTGCACTTACCTTTCACCTTATCACTCACCGAAGTAGCCTAGTGGCTATGGCATGGCGCTGCTGAGCTCGAACACGCGGATGCGGTTCCGGCCGCAGCGGCCACTTTTCGATGCAATAACGTTCGTGTAGACTTCGGTGCAGTCTAAAGAACCTCATGTGGTCAGAATTAATCTGCAGTCCCCCTCTAGGGCATGCTTCATCAAATAGTGGTTCTGACGCGTAAAATCCTAGAAGCTAATCTCATCTTATCATCAGCCACCTTTTGCGTCTGCGTTTGCGAGTTTTATATACAGGATGTTTCATTTTAGCTGCACCAGATCTTTAAAAATTGCCTGCGGCAGATAGAATAATTACAATCCTTGATCTAATCTATTTGATGAGGCGGCCATTATTTCCACGAGAAATCAAAACGCCTAAATGAATAATTAACATAATCACGCTAATTACCTTTTTAATTATTTATTTGAAGGCACATCTTTCAATCTACGAATTATATTATAGCCGCTGAGTTCGCAAGGCGTATCCACTTGAAACGAATTCTCAGGACTGAACCAGTTTGGAGGTATTAATTTTCAAAATGTCCGACGAAAGGCATGGGCGTTCCAATTAACTTCGTGCTTCCATGCATAAAAGAGCGTTTTCCTCAAAAAGAAGCGCAAGACGGCCCCATTCACAAGTGCAGTGACACTTTATTCCTGAGAGGACATTGGATATTTAGAAGAGAGGTGTCTTGGTTCTGGCTCTAGTTCCACTGTGATACTGAGCCACATACTGACAGACACATTGTGCAAGTGGCAGGGGTAGTCGAACGGTAATCCTAGGCCTGTATTTTGTAGCGATGCCTTTCCGGTGCTAATGCCTTTTCGCGCTTATCGCGCTTTGTCAGTGGTCAGAGGGACGGTCCGCTCGCGTTATCAACGGTATGAGCCGGCCGTGAGCGGTGGATGATAACTTGTAGAGACCGGATTTTAGGCAAATGCCTTTCTTGTTCCTTGCGCTCCTATCGCCCCACTTTGATATATGAGCATGAATTAGAGGTTAAGAAGGGCTTAGTGTTTTTATAGTGCCTATAAATGCCTATTTTCAATATCGGCGCCTAGATGAACACTATTTAGCCTCAAGTTTCGCTTTCGAGTGCAGTTAGAAACCGTTATTCATGTTACCGGGCAACATTGACTGTTCGGAACCTATGGGGTTCAACCTATAGTCCTTTAGTTCAACCAACTCCCGGAAAACAACTACTAGCAGCATTGAAATGAGACGCGCCGGCCAGCATACGCCGACGCGCTGACATTGCGCGAGCGGTTGGCGAATGGGAAACCGCGGAGAGCCGTCAGGAAAAAGGAGAGTGAAGAGCAAAAGAAGAATGAAAAATGTGATGTGCCCGCGGCTTTTGTTTTGCTTGTAATTTACTTTTTAAGGTGTTCACCGCCGTCGGGCGTTCTTTCTCAGGGTACGAGATAATTCTCAGTGACAAGAGGCACAATTTTCAATCTGAAAATCTGGAGATGGTGGTAGTTTGCTATTGTTTCCACAATCTTCACAATGATTCTTCGACTACGTTCCGCGTGCTCTCCAGACATATTTCTTCAAACACGTGCACTTCAAATAGGCGGAAGTGTATTTGGCAGTGTTGGGACGTCTGGCCTGTACAGTTCGGATAATGTCATTGTATATGAGAAAATTGCGAAGAGTTGTACCTAACAGTCCTGATGTACGAACATGTTAATTTCTTAATAAACTGTAGTCTCTCTTGCATTTATTATTTGTCTGTTTCTGTTGTGTCTTAATTTAATTGCGTCAGGCAGACATAAAAGTATCGGTTATTTAATCAGTATTCCCAGCTTTCAAGTATTCTTTTTCATGCCTGTTTCACTATATGCGACACTCGAGTATAGTGGCCATTGAACATGAATATGAGCAGTGTGCTTATTGAATGAAGCCAATTGATCGTCATTAGTCCAGCAGTTTTATGGGACAATTGCACGGCTCTGCAGAACGTTTTTTGAGTATCTCTTGCCATTTTGTGGAATTATACGTGTACCTCTGAGAAGTCGATTCTTTGTTCGTGGGCGATGGACGCGGACCAACCCGGACGTCTGCCAGATTCGGCGACGTCAGCGGTGGCCGCGTCAAGAAAGCGGACTGGCCCTCACAGCAACTCTGACAGCGAGGACACCCATATCTACTCACTGAGCAGCGAGGAGGCCTCCGACGACGACGACTTCGAACTTGTTATGAGCCGTAAGGCGAAGAGACGCAACACCAGGACCTCTTCGTCCTCGAGCACATTGAATGAAAGACCACAACAGAGGCCTGCGACCAACACCATCCTCTTCGTTCCTGCTGTACCCAACGGGAACATGAAACGCCTCAACAGGCAAACCGTTTCGGTGCTGCTAGAGGCACTGGTGCCGAATGAAATTGTCGACATCAGAGTAAACACGCGCAAGAACGTCCTGGCGATCGACGTTACTCATGCAGCCGCACTGAATACCCTGCGCAACGTCACCGACCTGGATGGAATGAAGGTCCGTTCCCACATCCCGCTGGGCTCTGACATCGTCACCGGTGTCATCTACGATGTAGATTCCGCGATTCCCAGCTCCGACTTGGAAGTTCTTGTGAAACCAGCCAGTGAAGCTGATGTCATCACGAGTGTTACCCGCCTGGGCAGCTCACGCTGTTTGAAGATAGTGTTCAAGGGAGACTGTCTACCTTCATATGTAAAGGTAGGCCACTTTCGACATCCTGTGCGACCTTTCGTACCGAAGCCACTACAATGCCTCAAATGCATGAGGCTGGGCCACGTGAGAAGCGTTTGCGAGAATGCAGCAGTGTGTTCTCGCTGCGCTGAAACGCACTCCGCGGATGATTGCAGGGCCACTGTTCTTAAATGCTCGAATTGTCATGGGCCCCATGAAGCTTCGTCAAAGGATTGCCCAAACATGAAAAGGGAGCTGGCTGTATTAAAACAAATGGCGAGAGACCATTCGTCTCACCGAGAGGCTGCCAAAACCATCAGAAAGCGGCGATATCGTCGCCGACGTTCGTTGAAGAAAATCAGCGTCTCTACCGCGTCTGTCGCATATCCACCGGCTCCACCGCCCTTGCCGCCCAGACCGGTCACGGCTGATAGGAACCAGAATGCTGGAAAAAGTGAGACTGCGGTTGATGCAGCTTGGCCTAGGTTGCCAAGACCACAGCCACCCGCAAAGCCACAGCGCACATCGGCAACCACGAATGCTGAACCTCCCGCCGATAAACTGCCTGAAGAGGACAAACAAGTGATCGCGATGCTTCGATCAATGATGAACGCCATTCGCGTGCTCCTAGGCAAGCTAAAAACGCCGTCAGCTCAAAGTGCACTACAGGTACTGGATGCTCTAAATCCAGTACTTGCAAGCCTTGAGTAGACACCATGGCTCGTCCAATACTGTCATTTCGCACTGAGGTCAGACAAGCTTCGATTTTACAGTGGAACGCCAGAGGCTTGAGGTCCCGCATCTCATCCTTCCGTCAATATGTTTTCACAAATCGGATTCCCATAATCGTTATTTGTGAACCCAACGTACTTACTCCCATCAAACTGTCAGGGTACGAACCATTTTTGTCGTCGACGTGCGAGGAGCGCAGCAAAATTGTCGTTTACATCCGCACGGATTTTACGTATGCCCACCATGCAGTACAACCACATGATGACAATCAGTATGTCTGCCTACGTGTAAAAAAGAAACACGTGTCATTCACACTCATTGGTGTCTACTTATCGCCGTCAGGACGATTTGAATGCGATAGACTGCGAGACATATTGTTACATACCAGTGGTCCTTGGATTATAACGGGCGATTTCAACGCACATCACTTACTCTGGGGTAGCTCGGCAATCAATTCCAGAGGCAGGAATCTGGTAACATTCGCCAATGATCACGACCTTTGTGTGATGAATGACGGCAGTCCTACATACCTGCGAGGCCTCAAGTACAGCAGTTGCCTGGATTTGACTTTGGTATCACGATGCTTCAGCTCGCAAGTACAGTGGTTTTCAGACATAGAAACGCATGGAAGTGACCATATTCCCACTTACTTGAAGATCAGGGGGCTAAACAATTCCTCCTCGTCGAATGCAGTGCAACGTATCGATTGGACTAAATTCAAGCTACATATGGAAAATGCATGCAGAGAAGACGTGGGCCATAGCCTAGAGGAAACCATCTCAGAGGCAATGAGAGAAGCTTCATGCCTCCTAACATTGAAAGCGAACCGTTCCCAATTTGACGTAGAACTGGAGAGGCTAACGGCACTTCGACGACGAGCTGAAAGGAGGTACAGGCGCACGAAGGCAGTTTGTGACCTGAGAATGGCACGAAGAACACAGAAGAAAATTCAGCGCCGTTTGGACAAATTGCAGGAACAACGTTGGAAGTCCTTTTGTGAATCCCTGGACCCTCGTAAACCACTTTCATACATCTGGAGGACAGTTCGTGGCCTCCGCTCGTCTCCACAACAGCGACATCCCTTCATGGCCTTAGCCCTACATCACTGCCAGACGCAACTTGAGGTGGCAAATAATTTTTGTGCGCGGATCGCCGGCGCGTGTGTCATCCCCCACGCCGAAGGTGTTAGTGTCATCCCTGTGTCTCGCGTACCAGAAATGGAACTTCCATTTACTATGGAAGAACTTGACGCATCTTTGGCTGCTTCTCGACGTTCATCTTCACCAGGGCCTGACGGCATCACCTATGCAGCTCTTGTCCATCTGGGACGGGAGGCCAGGCAAGAGCTGTTGAATTACTACAACCGCTCATGGCGTGACGGAATTGTTCCACTGCAATGGAAAATAAGCCGACTTGTACCGCTACTAAAAACAGGGAAGTCGCCTTTAGACCTGACATCATATCGCCCTATTGCCCTGGCAAGTTGCGTAGGTAAAGTAATGGAAAAAATGATCCTTACACGCTTAGAATGGTACCTTGAACGCCACAGTATATACCCTGACTCAATGACAGGCTTTCGGCGAGGCAGGTCTTCAATAGACAATGTTATCGACCTGACAACGTACATACAGCAACAAAAATGTCTCAAGCGCATATCAGTGGCGCTCTTTCTTGATGTGAAAGGGGCGTACGATAATGTCACACATGAAGCGATCCTTGAATCACTGGAGGCTGTCGGAATCGGTGGCCGTATGTTTCAATGGATCAGAGACTATTTGACCAGAAGGTCCTTCTATGTGCAGACCGAAAATGGCCCCTCTGCCAACTATTATACCTACTGCGGCGTCCCACAGGGCGGGGTATTGAGCCCTATTCTGTTTAACCTAGCTATGATTGGCCTTGCTGAACTATTACCCAATACAATACACCTGTCGATCTACGCCGACGATATTTGTCTTTGGTCTTCTGCGGTGACTCGTCTTCAAGTGCGCGCAAGAATTCAGCGGGCAGCCACCCTAACTTGTTCCTATCTCCGAAAACAAGGCCTTACTATGTCCATCGAAAAATGTGCGCTCGTTGCCTTTACGCGCAAACCCATGTCACCGTACCCTGTTTCTCTCAATGGCCAGGATATTACATACCAGAAGTCTCACCGCTTCTTAGGTGTGATTATTGACAGGAACCTTTCATGGAGCCCCCACTGCATCTACCTGAAGCGGAGACTAATTTCAATTATACATATAATGAAGTTCCTGTGTGGAAAAACTTGGGGAACGTCGGTACGGTCCATGCTGCAGCTGTACAGAACACTGTTTCTGGGCTTTTTACGATACAGCTTGCCGGTTTTGGCGAACACATGCAAAACAAATATTCGTACCCTCCAAAGTTTGCAAGGCCAGGCTCTGCGGACATGTCTTGGACTTCCACGATGCGCCTCGACTCATGCAACAATCGTGATTGCTAGAGACTACTTGATTCCAACATACATCACGGTTGACAACCTCAGAGCACACATTCGACACCTGTGTCGCGTACCCAGTCATCACATTGCTGTTTTGCCAGCACAAAGACCTCAGGCCACGTTTTCGAAACTTGTTGCGACACATCAAGGCTGCCTTCCATCGGGATTTACACCAGCAGCAAGACCACTGTCACCCCCGTGGTGTCTACGGCAGCCACAAGTACACCTCACGATTCCGGGAATTACGAACAAGCTCAGTCATTCCACGGTAGCTCTACGACAGTTGACATTGTCATTGCTGAACGATGCATATGAGTTAAGAACGCAGGTTTACACCGATGGATCTGTCTCAGCCACCAGCTCCACAGGCGCTTTTATCATCCCGACCTTACAAGTCACAAGGAAGTTCAAAGTGTCCCACATAACGACTTCTACGGCTACAGAACTTGCCGCTCTACGTGCTGCAGTTAATTACATCGTAGAAACACCACCTCGAAAGTGGGTCATTTTTTGTGACTCCAAGGCAGCCCTTCAGAGTCTGCAGTCAGCATTACGACGCAAGACACATGAACAACTGGTGTTTGAGACCAGAGAGGTTCTCCATCAAGCCCTCATGAACGGACATGACATCATCTTTCAATGGCTGCCGGGGCACTGTGGCATCGTCGGTAATGACCTTGCCGATGATGCCGCCCGGTCAGCCCATAAGGAAACCCTGACTGTTCCTATACCCTTATCGAGGACAGACGCTGCGAGGGGTCTTCGTTTGCTCGCTCAAACCGAGAGAGAAACGTCATGGAGCAGCCCGATTTTTACGAACTGTCATCTCCAACGGCTGGATCCTACAATGAGGCTACAAATTCCATCGAACTTCCCCCGCCGTGATGCAACTTTACTTTGCCGCCTCTGGTTAGGAGTGGCTTTTACAAAAGCATACTCATTCCTTCTGGGCATGTCCGACACACCAATCTGTGACTCGTGCAACTGTGAGGAGACGGTGGAACACGTGTTGTGTTTTTGTCATCTTTATGAGACCGAACGTGACCTTCTCCGGAGTGTGTTAGACCGATTAGACAGCAGACCTTTTTCAGAGACAAAGATTCTTGGACCGTGGCCCCACGCGTCGCAGGCTTACAAAGCGACGCGGGCATTGTTACAGTTCATGAAGTCGACTGGCCTCAGTGACCGATTGTGAAGTGTTGGACAACCGCATGTGTTTATACTGCGAGTGCTTTCTTCCCTCTCTCTCCTTTCTTTTCATCCCTTTAAACCCCTTCCCCCGTGTAGGGTAGCAAACCGGACGTGCTTCTGGTTAACCTCCCTGCCTTTCCTTCTTTTTTTTTTCCTCCTTGAGGACCGGCAATGATGACAGAAAGATGAGGAAGACGTGGGTCACAAAACAACAGTGACGGAAAATTCATTGGCCAAAATGGAGAGATCTGTTTCCGTTTTTTTCTTTTGTGATTCATGACTACGCAAACGGAACTTCTAAACAGGAATCAGTAATAATTTACCGCGCTTGATTGTTTCAGTGAAACAGACCGTTCTTTTTTCCCCTTCTTTCTGCTCCATAGATTTACAATGCAAAAAAATTTTGAAACATCTTCATAAACTCAAAAATTATCCGTGAACGATTCACTTAGCACTGATCGAGCACTGGCGAAATATTTCAGTAGCTCGGTCTAAGGCGACCGCTGATTCGTAATATTAATCGACAGATTGTAGTATGAGGGCGTGCAGTTACATCTTTTGAATAATGTTCAATTAGGATTAAATACCTCAATGGAAGGCGGTCGATTGTTACCTCTTATACTGATAGCCGCGGTACATGTGGTTCTTTCAATATAACACGGCCTTTGTGGTTATTTATAACTACAGCATTAGACATCAGTACGTTTTTCGAAAATGGTTCCTTCCCGTCACCTCTTTTTAGGCACTACGTACTGATAACTTGTTATACAGAAGAAACTAAACGCAACAGGTTTTTAGGTTAGTAACTAAACTACGCTTGCTACTTTGCTGTCTTACATTTGGCATCAGACAATTATAAACATGCTTTTCGGATGATGTATTGTCGTTTCATTCATATACTTTAACATGCAGGCACATCTTCGTAACAAGCGACGTTCTAATGTGGGACGTGGTCGGCGGCCTCCACAGTTATCTTGGAAACTAAGTGTTGTTTACTGCGAGAGGAGGTTTTAGGTTAATGAGGGCATCAAATTACGCAGCCATCGTAATGCAGCCATAGCAGTCGCTATCAAACTGTGACCTCGCGCTTCTTCGCAGAATGGCATAGGTGTCTTACGCTAGCCGTCTCTGAGTTTAGTTTCATTTAAAACAACTTTATTTACGTGGCGAAAGAAAGGCATGGAAATTAGTGGAAATTTCAAAAGGATTCCATTCAATACAATTCAAGTTTATTACATACCTTAAAAATGATACATAGTTGTGAATATACAGAAGGAGGTCCCAAGGTTTTAATCACCGTTGTCAGGACTTCCTGTGCAAGTAAAACAAGATAAACTACAAAGTATAAAAAAAGCAAGCAAACGAGAGAGTATAAATATTGCAAATAAAAAAATACATATACAAGTGTATCGATAACGTCGCTCATAGATGGGACTGTTTATAGTTTAAAAACAGAAAATGGTTTACGTTTTTCTTAAACATTTGCAAACAAGTAACAGATTTCATATTAGTAGGTAAAATTTTCCAAAATGTGACTGAAGAAAAACGCAACGTGGATCAATCATAATTCGTACGGATACTAGGCAAGAGCAAGTTACGATGAGTAGCGTATCGATTGAAATTGGGATTGGAGAGCACATGTTGTGGAAAAATGTATAAATTGAGGTCATGGTTATAAATTTTAAATAATATAATGCCTATATTATAACAATAAAGGTTAGACAAAGGCAAAATATAAAGATCAACAAAAATGGGAAAGGAAGGTGAACACCGTGAAGCGAAATTAATAATGCGAACTGCTTGCGTTTCTGGAGTTTAATCAATGGGAAGAAGTGAACGGAGTATGTTTGGCCCCATGATCAGATACAGTAGTTTATATGACTGTGTATAAAGGCGTAATATAGTGTTGTGAGGACATGGAGGCGGAAGTGGAATCTGGCTTTAGGGAGGGCAAGTGTGCCAAAACATATTCTAATGCAGACTGTAGAAATGTGTTTATGAAACCAAAGATGAGCGTCAACAATGACTCCGAGAAAAGTAACATGATCGGAAGAAGTATGAGCCTGGTTTTTGATGAAAAAACAAGGATACATATTTTTCCTGTTTGGTGAATGAAAAAGCATAAAAAAATTTAGAAGGGTTGATTGAGAGCCGTTTGCCACTCATCTCTGTACAAAGGAACATAAATCTGCTTGTAACTTGGAAAATAAAACATTAAAGTTAGGACTTTGAGCAAAGATGGTGGTGTCGTCTGCATATGAAATACACTTAGAGCTGGAAAGGCTCCAAGGCAAGTCATTATTGTATGTTAAGAACAAAAGGGGTACTAAAATAGATCCTTGGGGAACACCTTGAACAATATACGTGTATAAGTCTTGGCGTTCAGCGAACACAACTTTGCCATCTAGAGCGACACACAAATTGAGTGCCCCCTAGAGATCGATCAACCAACAAAGGATGGTGTGTACGTACGCGTGGTCACGTGACAGCAGTTGCCACAACACACTGCTTGGTACACAACGCAGGTCTTACAGAACACAGCTAGCGTTATGCCTTAAACCAAGCCTACATCATAATAATATTTTAACGTCTCCGTGATCGTGTGCCTCAGAGGTCTGCTGTAGATACGGCTCATTTCGCATACGTACGTTTGACACAGAGAAATAACCTAGCACTGAATGTTCCATTGCCGAAAGTAATTGTCCAAGCCTACGTCTCCTGTTTTTATTGCGATAGCAATTATATGGACACTCAAAAGCAGATTTCTGCCGTCGGCGTCGCCGTCGCCGTCGCCGTCGCCGTGAGGTTCCGTATGACGTCAATGGAGTTGAAATCGTCGCCGCGCGCCGAACGCTGTATGTGCGAGTGAAAGGGCGCGAGGGGCGCGCGCTTTCACGGGGAGTGAACGCACGGCGAACAAACGCGCGTTCTGCGCCGTGCTCGCTTAAGGGCTGCAGAAGTAAGCGTCTGTTTCCTCCTTTACAATCACCATATATGTAGAGCAAACGCGCCTTCTTCCGACGCGCGAGAGACCGTGGGGGAGGGGGAGGGAAGGGAGGCGACGTTTAGCTGCGGCACCAAGTGCCTATTTATATCAGAGGCTCCGGCAACAGTCACCAACGCCGTACGCATTTTGTGCGAACGCGGGCAAAACGCCGACGGCGTCGACAACAGTTCTGCGCGTTGCTGGTTTTCTGCATGTCCAAGTTTATACACATGATAAAGCTAATATCATTAATCCGTATAGCTCTCTACAAATTTGCTATCGCAATTGATGTTTCGCCTTTCGGGTGAAACTGCGACAATTTTTTTCAACTTTGAAACATGTTTTCAGGTGAGATTTTGGTGGCTTTAATTGCAACTTCGTCTGCCACTGCCAATGGAGCCAACAGGGTAACGAAAAGCACACTCTTGCTGCGTGACAAAAAGTCCATTGTTTCCCTGGCATCTTCACTTAATTTTCCCCCCTTTTCCCAGAAAAGTACTGGGCGAATGCAAATGGTGATTAATAATATCTACGCGAAGTATCCGCACCGTATGTCCTTATATTAATAAATTATTTTTTTACTATTGAAAAGTGCTAGTCTTCTCTTTTTTCTTTGCAAAGTATATTTCGCTATCCACTATGTCGCTTGATCGCGCACTACAGTATCACCTCGTAATAAAGATTTTACCGCTAAACGCATTAGAGTGAATCCGGTCAGAGTAAAATAAGTGGCAACCGCAAACGCGCCGCCAAATGCTACCTCCAATTTGTGTCAAGGTAAATACATTCGTAGTATGATGCCACAACTAGCATTTAAACGAGCACGTATGTACGGACAATGTGTCTAGCGAAACCAAGGGGATGTTTCCGCTGTACTTTACGAAGGCAGGTGGAGTTGCAAAGAACGAGAAATGCTTGGGTATACCCCTACTATAGAGCAATACAATACGCTCGAAGCAACGAAGTTAATTTCATCATAAATGAAATTACCGTTGCTACCTGACGCCGCTAATTGTTTGTCGAATGGGTGCACACTTGAATATATGCGCACTTCACAGGCACGATAAATGACGGACTACACCGATAGCACACGAATGGTCGAAGCTGAATGTTTCATGATCCGCAAGAGTAAGGGAGTTATTAACGATAATACATCATTTCTACAAGGTATTGCAATGTTCAAAACAGTTATGTTTCAAGCCCTGCGCGCAGCAAGAACAAAACTATCAGAACGGAGCACACCCACAACCAATTAAGCAGGAAATGTTCATAGTGACCACACCCAGGAACTTTACCGAGTGAGAAACGTGACAAGTCGCTGCCTGAAAATTTCTACCAAATTACGAACGAAGAGCAAGACACACTAATCCTGTTACAATTCATGAGGTGAAAGTCTGGGTAGCTTAGAATACACATTTAGCCCGGCTTTAATTAAATTTTAATAAGTAGCAACCCCATCTTCTCGCAATGTAGACGGAATTATTTTCACGCGCTGTCCTCACTAGGGTTGGTAATGTCGATAAATGATTAACACATTCATCGAATAAATGGGTCCCGCAAAACGAATAATCTTCATCGATGTCCATCTTTCATTTCATCGGGTTAATCGATTAGGCCTGTTCGATTAATCATTTTCGAGAGTTCGACTGGAGTGGGGCGAACATTTCGACATCGTACTATAATGGCGGCGCACGAGGAGTGACTGCGCGGCTGTGGTAGCGCCACTGTCGACTGCTTTCCGGCCGAGTACCGAGATATGCCGAGCCGAGCGCTTCACCTCTCTTCCCCCACACCGCACACGACTCAACGCTGCCCGAAGCCGGAGGATTAAAATACCCTCGCAATTCAAGGCACGCAACCAAGTCGTTGATTGTCGTGACTCTCCCAGTCCACTAAACACGTGGCACGGGATGCGCTCCGGTTTGGAGCATGTATATGACATAGCTCTTTAGTTCATGCCGATCCCAGCAAATAAATATATGGCGTCCGAACATCTATTCTCGCATGCCGGTATTGTGGCCATTAAAAGAAGGTTTTACTTTCACCTAAACATCCTATCCAATTGACATTCCTTCGCTCTGTAGAAAAGAGCACGTGGTCTGAAATCTTAAACGAGTAATCTTATTTTACCCGGTGTATATTGCAGTTTCTTGCACATTTCAGTTAGACTTCACCTTTCGCTTTTGGCATATTTCTTATTTCTTGTTTAACTGTACTGTACAGAGTTACACTAGTGCGATGTTTCTTGTTTGATACTACACTAATTGCCATATTATAGCATATCTTGTTCATCTTTTCGAAATGCACTAGTATCAACTATATTTAGTCTTTAAGAAGTCAAAGATAATCTTTAATTAAACTTTTATACTCTTGCATTTCAAGCTTGGTTGCACCTCTTCTATAATAGTACATATCCGTGTTTCAACGTTTTAAAACGGCCAGCAAAAATTTCAAATAATTAATGAATCATTCAAAAAACCCAGCAGATCCCACGCCCTGTGGGAATCGATGTTATGCGAAGCAGTGGGCGGGGAGCCTACCAAGGTAACCAAACGACTATGACAGCACCAAGACGTAGGTGGCTCTTCTATGGCCTACATAACACGCATGTCCTGACATTCATGTTATGAGTCCTTAGGAGTCTCTTTAGCTACACCTAAGAAACCTTAAGGCTAAATCCGTAGTCATGCACATGATTGAATTGCAACGCCGTAGAGGCTTGGGCTAGTCGGTGTGTGTCTCCCTTCTTGTCCGTCGTGTTTTCTGCGCTGTTCCCCTGTCATGACCATGACTTCGACCATCAACCTTTAGTGTTTTCTACACTTAGTGCCCACGTCCGAACCCATTTAAGTGGTTTTTGAGTGGTAATCTTTTTTCGCTCGGTCATCGTCATTGCCTACATAACACGCATGTCATGACATGCATGTCATTGGCATGCGTGACATGGCATGCGTGACATTTATGTAATGAAATGCGTGAACTGCGTCATGCGTGTCAGGATAGGTCATAACATTTATGGCATGACCTCTCAGTTATGTTCATCATACACTCCTGTCATACTATGTCAATTTTGGCACATACCAAGTTAACGAAACGACCATGAGAGCACAAAGACGTAAGCGGCTAGATAGATAGATAGAAAGGTAGATCGATAGATAGATAGATAGATAGATAGATAGATAGATAGATAGATAGATAGATAGATAGATAGATAGGTATATAGATACTATAAAAGTCGTAATGTTCGCCAAGAAATGCTTTGCATTTAAAAGCCTGCATCGAAAGCGTTTAATCGGTTAAAGGCTAAAATGATCAATGATTATTTGCTAATAAAAAAAAAGAGCTACCATCAATTGTCCACACGTATGTGCTACTTTGAAATAATTGTTTTTGTAAGAAATTTTTTAGCGTTACAAAATGGAGTCGCAGAGATATATATGGCGGTGCATTTGTGGCGGCGCCTTTTTTACCTCGGATTTTAATCTACAGTCGTACCCGGATATATCGAATCTGAAGGGGATCACAAAAAAGTTCAATATATAGATAATTCATTATATCAAACAAAAATTTCATCCAAAAAAAGTTGTCGCAGCTTCACCTGAAAGGCGAAGCATCAATTGCGGTAGCAAATTTGTAGAGAGCTGTATGGAGTAATGATAGTAGCTTTATCAGCTGTATAAAATTGGACATGCAGCAGCACCGGCAACACGCACAACTGTTGTCGACGCCGTCGGCGTTTTGCCCGCGTTCGCTCAAAATCCGTGCGGCGTTGGTGACTGTTGCCGGAGCCTCTGATATAAATAGGCACTTGGTGCCGCAGCTAAACGTCGCCTCCCTTCCCTCCCCCTCCCCCCCTCCCCCACGGCCTCTCGCGCATCGGAAGAAGGCGCGTTTGCTCTACATATATGGTGATTGTAAAGGAGGAAAGAGACGCCTACTTCTGCAGCCCTTAAGCGAGCACGGCACAGAACTTTGGCGCTGAGCCGTGCTCCCTCAAGGGCTGCAGAAGATAGCGCCAACCTTTCCCTTTCCCTCAAGAACCACTTATCATCATCATCACAGAACGCGCGTTTGTTCTCCGCCGTGGGTTCACTCCCCGTGAAAGCGCGCGTCCCTCGCGCCTTTCACTCGCACATACAGCGTTCGGCGGCGCGCGGCGACGATTTAATCTCCATTGACGTCATACGGAACCTCACGGCGACGGCGACGACGACGGCAGAAATCTGCTTTGGAGTGTCCATATAATTGCTATCGCAATAAAATTTTCAAGTGGATTTTAGTGCCGTGTGTTATGCGTAATAATTTTGTACAATATATGTGGGTGCGAGATATCCGGCTGCGACAGTAATTGTTTAACGGTAGAACCATTACGACGTCATACCTTAGTGCTCTATTAACTTACATAGAGAATAAGCAAATTTATTTTCCAAGTAAAAATCAGAAGACTAGGATTTTTCATTACTAAGAAAGAAAATGTGAGAATAAGCACATGTGCAGCGGATATTTTACGTAGGTATCATTTGATTGCCGTTTGGGTGTGCCCAGTGTCCTTTGTAAAATGAAGATAAACTTATGTAATGATCCCAGGGCAGCCATGGAGTTTGTGTAACGTAGCAAGAGTGCGCTTTTCATTACAATACCGGCTCCGTTGGCAAGTGGTGAAGCTTCCATGCTGTTTAACCACATGCTCTTCACGTTCAAAATTGTATAGGAACTTACGCAACAGTGTGGGAAGTCGGATGCCGCTATTTACACATTTTTACTTGCACTACTTTATAGCACAAATGATTCAAAACAGAGTGAGTGCTACAGAGCTATCTATAAGTGAACAGGACATCAGCTATCCATGCTGTGGCTGCTTCCTACCACCGAACCCGGCCCGAGTTTGTCTTATGATGGAAAGAGCGTTAGGGCGCGCAGCGCATATTGATTGCCTACTCTTAGTGGAGGTAATTACAGCTTCCGCAAGCACATGCATGTTTGTAAACCCGCTGAAAGCGTATTAAACGAAAACATTCTTGAGTTATCTAGTAAACATATTTCGCAAATAATATCCTAACACCAAAGCAATAAGGGCTATTCGTCCCGCTCACAAAGTAACACGGCCTGTAAAATCTGAAAAATGATCAATAAACTCTTACTGCCGAAAGCGAATAAACAAGGGATATTACACTGTTGTTATATGGCACCAATATAGTAAGATAATCACCCGTCCATATCCCACGCGGTTCAAGCTGAAAATGAAAATTGCTTGAAACAATGCAGTGGAGATAATATGTTTTTCTTGTAGAAATGTACTGTTAGTAATCTTTTATTAGCTAGAGAAATAATAAAGATCTACTAATAAGTTTTTATTTATTCGCTTTTACGCTCGTGCCTCAATTGCAGAAGCTTATACGGTCAGCGTCAATACAGGTCCCCTCAGAAGAAATTGCCCGACCAGAACTACTTCTGGTGTATTCATCCTCAAAATCTGTCTCAAGATACAAGGATGTTCCACTTTGTCCAGCATTACTGGACGCAGGGCTTCTTGAAGCACTGTTAAGTGCAACTCAGATTAATTCCAAGGAAAGTTTGGTGCGGGGCACAGCGTAAAGAGGGCTAGTCGCCGGTTCAATTTAACTGTTGCGACAAGCGCCCTAATTGTTTGATGAAGACGTTACTTGACATGTATGTACGTAATAAATTATTCAGTATTTACCACACATTTATCTATATTGACTGTAGGTGGCACCGGCATCTCCTTACGTAATTACATTTGAAAGAATAAAAAATATTATGGGACGCTGTATTCTCATTTCTTTTAACCACTGCGAACTGTGGTTAGTACATTGGCCACAGCCTTCAGTATATTGAGCCGATTTCAGAATAGCTGATGCAAAGCATTACCGATTAAAAAGAAATAAAAGTTAACAGGATATTATATTAGTATATCCTTTAGATACCACCAACGCTGAATACTTAACTACATTGATTCTTCTGGGCTTAATTGTTTCCGTTTAATGTCAACTCCGGCAATTTTTCGAGTTCTGCGGATGTCAGTTAAATTTGCTGGAAACGTTCGTCTGCATATGCACGTCGGCCATATCTCCAAGCAGCAGGGTTGAGAGTTGCGCATACTTTTTTAGGAATAAATTTCATCAAATGCCTGAAACCACATACCGTTTCTTCTCCTCAGCTATTGGCCGCACTGTGTTATGAGGTAAATAGCGGTATACGCATTGCGGGCCGGGAATTAATGGCAGACGACAGCGTTGACAAGTCAATCGTGAGGTAGGGTTTCGCGTGATACGCTCGGCGTTACGAATGCATTTCTCCGCAAAGTTCGGGAATTATTATCTTGAAAGTGGTGTCATCCGGAGAATTTCTTGCATGTGGATCCGCATTGCGAACTGCACGGTTAGAATTTGTAAACTGCAATATGGGCCATAAGGTAATTAGTTAAAACCTAATTAGTGCTTTTTCTTAATTAGTTGAAACAAGCATGTAAATTTTTGTGCAAGTAATGCCCGCGTCATCGAGTAGACTAGCTCATCAATTAGAATTTGACCATCTGGTACAGGCAAGCTTTAAACATTTTTACGGAGGAGAAGATCTTGGGCCCGTGGCCTCATGCGTCTGCTGTGTACAAGGCTACAAAGGCGGTGCTGCGTTTTCTTTTTTTTTTTTTTTGAAGTGCCTGTATGACCGCCTGTGACGAAGATCAGCGATGACTGTGTAAATGTGCAAGTTGTGAAGTTCTTTCTTCCTTCTCTTTTTTCAATTCTTTCTTCCCGCTTCCGCAGTGCAGGGTAGCCTAACGGGCTCAGCCTGGCTATTCTCCCTGCCTTTCCCTTATGACTTTTCTCTCTCTTCTCTGCTATAGGTGCTCGCGGAAACACCCGTTTTGAGCGCAGCTCTTAATGGCCCGTTCCTGCGGCGAGCGTCGATGGCGTAACCGAGTGAACGAGCAAAACAGCGAAGGATGAAAGAGAAAAGCGCAGTGCCGACGATCGCTACGACATGGCGGCATAGTAACACGTCTGTTGAATTCATTATCATTTTCAGGTCATTGCGTTTCATCGGCCAACAAACGCTAAACATCAAATCTCGGCGCACGACGCGCCTGCGTCTTTCAGAAGTGCCTCGAATGTTATCGACAGTTCTATCCGTTGGTTGTGGTCACGAAAGCTATTAGGGGCGAAGCTAGTTTTATGAATTGCTAAGCTAAGCGTCTAGTTTTATGAATTGCTCAATAGATGGCGTTGTGTGTCCGTATATGTATGTATACCCATATATACATATATATGTACACGTATAGTATAACCGGAAGCCGACTTCCGCTTCCGGTTCCACTTCCGTTTCCACTTCCGGTTCCGCTTCCGGTTCCGGAAGCCAGCTTGCGGCTTCTGGAGAACGCTTCCGGCGTTTTATGAAAAAAAAATTCCGAAAGTTGTGTCCGTAGCGCGGAATCGAACCAGGGACCCCTCGCTTCCGAACGCGCGGCGCTAACCACTACGCCACGAAGCGCACATAGACACACGCACCACGATGGCAATAAATACCCAACATTAACGAAAGGCCGCGTTTCTAGCGCGTTTCTAACGCGTTTGTGCTAGCGCGTTACGGTCCATGTAAGAAGCTGGTGTAAGACGCTGTGGCCTCTCCGCCTTACCTTCAACGCGTTTCGAACGCGCCGCCCAAGGCGGTGGCAAGTCAAGTTCAAGTCGAGGAGCGTTTATGAATACGGGGGGTACACTCTCTCAGCAGTCATGTGATGGCGTCGGCAAACGCGGTGCACGTTCCGGCATGTGTAAATGGCTGCGTAAGACGCTGTGGCCGCTCCCCCTTACTAGAGAGTACTGCACGTTTCTAACGCGTTTGTGCTAGCGTCCCCTTAAGCGGGAGATCCGATGATTCCCTCCGGAGCTTCGCCCACTCATCATCATTCACCCCGTGGATATGCTGTGATTTTTTTGTAATCTGATTGTATGCGCGACATGAATTGTGTGGTACTTTCTGGAAGCCACGCCGGTACATACACGCGGCTTTCATACACGAGTCATGTATGAAAGCCGACGCACTTGAGCTGCGGATGGTCAGTGGGGCTAGTTTCGCTATCGGCAATAAAGCGTCGCCATGACACTGGAAGCCAAAGAAAGATTCAGTAACTTTTGGATGGCTCTATCTTTTCATCCTACATAGCAATAAAGTGATGCAATTATGTGTCGAAACAAAGTGTGTTTTTTGATATTTTCTTTTTGGCATGCTATATCTTTATTTAGTCGCTTCACTTGTAGCGCCAACGGGCGGCGCTTTTGCTCTTATCGCTTCGGCTGCCATTCTGCTTGTCTGCTCTTGCCGCTCTCTGCACCTCTGCACAGGTTGCCCTTTACTGTGCGCTGCAACATTTTGTTACTGCATCGGCCAATACTCCTGGCGATATATGAATAACAGAAGAAAGGCCACAAGAAGTTCTGCGCGGCTCTATGGTGGGCCAACACGGGAAGGGACAGCAGGGCCCCTTTTTTCCGCTTCCGAGGGAATGAAAGGTAAGCAAGCTTTTTATGCAGTTATGTAGCGAATACCAGCTAACCTAATCGAAACAACCATAAGACGAAAGGAAGGCTATTCCGTACAGTCGAGTGCAAAATTCTACGAGACCACGGGAGCGGCGACTTAACTGCATCGTTGCGCCTTCTGACGGCTGCGCGCCTAAGTTCGAGAGCTCGTACGGCGCACGCGCGTCCTTTTTTACCTGCCAGCCTGCTCGATCGGTCGCTCCAACCGGGCGCGCACCGGAACGCGGGAGAGAGAGAGAAAATGACTTTATTGACATTAATCCGGCATGTAGGGGTGGATCAGGCCACGTAGGGCTCCATCAACCCCCTATCTCACTAGACCTCAGTGCGGACCGGTCCGGCGCTAGCTACTAGGAGTTGCCTCCATTCGCTTTTGCCGGGCCAGGGCCGCGTCGAGCCGCTGGATGGCTTGGAGTTGCGCCTGATGGTCAGGCGAACTGATGTAGTGTTCCATGTCCGGTGGCAGAGAGTCCCGCACGGTTCCCCCCGCACACGCGTCACACCCCCACAGCACGTGGGCTAAGGTTGCCAGTTCTCGCGCACACACACTGCACGTAGCACTATCAAACAGTCCGGGACACACGTGCCGGGCTAGGGCCGGCGTGAGTACTGTTCCAGTCTGTAGCTGTCGTAAGAGGACCCCCTCACGTCGCCCTAGTCTCGGGTGAGGCCCAGGCAACGCTCGGCGGCCCTCTCGGTACCAAGCGAGGATTCCTCCGTAGTCCAGTAGCGGGTCCGGGTCCAGGAAGTCAGCCTCGTCCGCTTCCGAGGGGCGGGGGGGGGGGGGGCGCCGCACGGTACGCGAGCTCACGCGCGACGACGTCCGCCTCCTCGTTGCGGTTGGCCGCTCCTCCTGGGATGACTCCGACGTGAGCCGGGAACCATCGTAGATGGGTTGTGGTTGACTTGGTCCTCGGCAACAGGCTCGCCGCCGGCGTCCCGACGCTCCCGCGGCCAAAGTTGGCGATGGCCGTGCGGGAGTCGCTCAGGATCGTGGTCGCCTGCGGTATGCCGCTCAGCGCCAGGGCGATGGCGGCTTCCTCCGCTTGCTCCGCAGACGTCGCTCGGACGCTGCAGGCGTTGAGTACTTTCCCGTCCGTGGCCCGGACAACCGCTGCCACGTACGTTTTCGGCTTGCGTTGGTGTTTGGCTGCGTCCACGTACACCGCCTTTGCGTCGTCGGCGTATGTTTCTGCCAGCGCTCTCGCCCTGGCCACCCTTCACTCCTTGTTGCGGTCCGGGTGTACGTTGCGCGGGAGCGGCAGGACCACCAGGCGCCTTGCTACTTGCTTGCTCACCTCCTCCCGCTTCGGGGCTTCCTCCCAATAGGATTCGGCCCTTGGCGGGCGCAGGCCGACCCTCTGTAGGATCGCTCTTCCGGCTTTGGTTGTTGCGAGGCGAGTCAGCTGCGTCGTGCGCTGGGCCTCGCTCACCTCCTCCAGGGTATTATGGACTCCTAGTCGAGCCAGGGCATCGTTGCTCGTACTGGCGAGGAGGCCCAGCGCCGTCTTGTGGGCCTTCCTTATTGCAGCGTTGATTTTCTCCCGCTCGTGCCGCAGCCATCCGTGGAACGCGCCGACGTACGAGACGTGGCTCGTCACGAACGACTGCAGCAGTCGCAGGAGATTCGTCTCTCGCATCCCATGTCGTTTGGTGGAGATCTGCTTGACCAGGCGGGTCGCCACTCCCACCTTCGTTAGCAGCCGGCTCAGAGCGGTGTGGTTGCCGTTTCCCGCGTCGAAGTGCATGCCGAGTACTCTGATTCCTCGGACGTGCGGGATGGTGGTGCCGTCTTCGGTCCTCAGCGTGATGTTAGCCGCCTCCTTCTCCGTTGACTTGCGCCAGTGACCAGGAGGTGGCAATACCAGTAGCTCCGACTTCTGCGGAGAGCATCGGAGGCCTGTCCCCCGCAGGCAGTCTTCTATCTGCCAGATTGCCTCTTGCAGTGACTCCTCTATGTGGCCGGTCGTGCCTCCCGTCATCCACAATGTGATGTCATCTGCATATATTGTGTGCTGGACCTGCGGCAATCGGGCAAGGCGCTCGGCCACTGGTATCATGACTATATTAAAAAGAAAGGGGGAGATGACGGCCCCTTGCGGTGTGCCGACGCTGCCCAACCTTCGCTCCTCCAGCTGCAGGTGACCGACGTGGAGGCACGCCGTTCGATTCGAGAGAAAGGCCCGGATGTAATCGTACGTTCGCCGTCCCAGCCCGAGCCTCTCGACCTGTGCCAGGATTGCGGAGTGTAGCACGTTGTCAAAGGCACTTTTGAGGTCGAGGCCTAGGATCGCCCTGCAGTCGGTCTTGCTGGGGGACTCGAGCAGGTCATGCTGGATCAGTAGCATTGCGTCCTTTGTGCTCAGCCGGGCCCGAAAGCCCAGCATCGCCGCAGGGTACGCGTCGTGCTCTTCCATGTAACTCTGCCAACGGTTGTTTAGCACGTGCTCCAGCACCTTGCCCGCGCATGACGTCAGGGAGATCGGGCGGAGATTCTCAATGCATTCTCAATGCTGGGCGGCTTGTTGGGTTTAGGGATCAATATCGTTCGGGCGGTCCGCCACTGCTTGGGCAGCGTGCCGGAGCGCCAACAGTCGTTGTAGAAATTCGTAAGGGCCGTGATGGCCACGTCGCCAAGGTTTCGCAGGGTCTTATTGTGGATCAGGTCCGTGCCGGCTGCCGACTTGCAGTTCAGCTCTTGCACCGCTCGGCGGACCTCCCATTCTTCTATATCCGCGTCGAGCGCGGGGTTGTCTGTGCCTTCGTAGTCCGGGTGGCGGACTTGTGCGGTGGCCGGGAGATATTGATCGATGAGGCGTTTGCCCACTTCGTCCTCGCCGTGTTCTTTGATTGCCGCGTGCAGGATCTGCGCCAGTCTGTGTTGCTGGAACGATTTGCTCTGCGTCTCGTCACGTAAGTGGCGGAGCAGCTTCCACGTACGGCTGGCGTGCAGCTGCCCGTCGGCTTCGTTACAGATGGCATGCCACTGCTGCACGCAGAGCTGCGTGCTGTATTTTTCGATTTCGCGGCCGGAGGTGGGCGATGCGCTTGCGCAGTGTTCTGTTGTGCCGCATGCGCTTCCATCGGCGTTGTAGTGATTGTCGTTCCTCAATCAGGTGGGCCAGTCGAGGGTCCATAGTGGGGATCGATTCGTCCGTCTCCACTTCCGTGCTCACACGCGCCACCGCGTCTACCAGGCTGCGCGTCCACTTTTCGAGGTTCTCAATGGTGGGCGCAATCTCCTGCCGGCGGAAGGCGTTCCAATCCGTCAGCTTGTGCTTGCGAGTCGGCGCCTGCTTGCTCCGGACCCGCAGCGGCAATTCCGCTTCTATGATGTAATGGTCACTTCCCAAGTTGAGCCCCGTGTTGCGCCAGCTCACCGGTCTGTCATCCGGGAGGTGCACGAAGGTGAGGTCGGGGGTGGTGTCCCTGGTTGCTGAAGTGCCAATTCGTGACGGCCGCTGCGGGTCCGAGAGCAGCTCAAATTCGGCCTCTTCAGCCTCGTCCAGTAGGCTCCGTCCTTTGGCAGTCGTGCGGGGGTAGCCCAGTTCCCTGTGGGACGAGTTGAAGTCACCCGCCACGATGATCGGCATGTCGACGGCTTTTCGCCTGGCTTTCTGGAACAGCGTCCGGAACCGCTGGCTGCGGTGCTGCGGGTTGCTGTAGGCGTTCATCAGACAAACGGACTCTTGCGTCTTCTTACCGACCACGACTTCGGTCGCGCACAACTCCAGGGCCGTGTTGCCATCGAGGAAGCGGTCGAGCTTGATGAGGGTGATGCCCTTGCGTACAAAGGTGCAGACTCCCTGTGCCGCGCCCGTGTTGCTGGTGCGCGCGCTGGGGGGTGATGCGTGAACGTGGTAACCCGGGAGTTTCGGGGTCTCTTCCATATGTGTCTCTTGAATCATGATCACGTCAGGAGGCGCGGCCATGGATTGTACTTGTTGTTGTAGTAGGGCCTTGCGGCACCGGAGGCCGTTGGCGTTCCAGTGCCACACTCTGAGCTTGGCGTTGTTGGCGGCCTTATCCATGGCTGGGCGAGGCTCCGGGCGACGTGCGGCTGCCGTGGCCGAGTTTCCCCATCTCCTCCTGCAGTAGTTGGACCATGAAATGTTTCATTTCCTCGAAGCCCGTGTTGATGCGGGCCTCCTCTCGGGCTTCGAGCTTTGCAAAGTCTGCCTTGACGTCGTTTTTGAAATTCTTCATGGCTGACGCCACGTTGTCGACCTTCTGTGAGATCTCTTTTGTGCACTTGTCTTGCCTGTTTAGGCGCGTGTTGATGTGTTTGAACCGGGCCCCGTAGTTAAGGCCGCCTTGGGTATCCGTGTCCCTAGAGTGAAGTGTCGAGATCGATGAGATGGATTCGGTCTCGTCGTCCCCGGTGTTCATGTTCAGGTGTTCGTCCTCGTCCGACTCGATCACCGAGCTACGGCGGGCCTTCTTCTGGCAAGGGGTCTTGTCTTGTTCCAACGATTGCGGCGACGGTGGTGGCGGTGGCATGACCGGCGTCCCCAGCGGGGTGAATGATGCCGTCTGCTGCGCCGTTCCCACACTCCATGGCGTATCTGATTGGTTTCCGTGCTGTTGCGAAGTGAATCTTGCAATCAGCTCCTTCTGCTGTTTCATAGTCTCCTGTTGTTGCTTCACCGTCTCCTGCAACAGCTTAATCGTGCTCTCGAGCTGCATCATTTTGGATGCAAGCGAGTTGTTCTGCGGCTTTCTCGCCGGCGTGCGCGAGCGCTGGCGCTCCTTCGCGTCTTTTTCGCCCTTGGCTCCGCCTCTGGCGATATCTGACCACAACTTCCGGCCGTCACGTGAGGGACTGCGCCGCCTATCGCGACTCTCCGAGCGTCCGCGGCTTGGGGACCGCCCTCGGCTCTTGCTGCGGCTCTTGCGCCGCCCCTCTTGTTTGCTCGGGGAGAGGTCGGGGAATTCGTCTTTTCTAGAAAATCTGGCCTTGCTCTGGCCAGACTTTCCCGCCTTTTCCGCCGCCATCTTGCGCTCGTGTTCGCGCTTCCGAAGCAAGAATGGCGTCTTGAACTTGTTCGCACAGTTTCCCGTGCCGGTGGGATGCGAGCCTCCGCACAGTTTGCAGCGAGGTTTGCAATCCTGCTCGTGATTTTCGCCGGGGTTTGCCTTCCCGCAGGCGAAGCAAACCACCACATTCGGTCGGGGGCACACGTCTCTCCGGTGGCCGACCTGCCCGCATGTTCTGCACACT
Source organism: Dermacentor silvarum (assembly GCF_013339745.2). Taxonomy (NCBI): domain Eukaryota; kingdom Metazoa; phylum Arthropoda; class Arachnida; order Ixodida; family Ixodidae; genus Dermacentor; species Dermacentor silvarum. The sequence continues at coordinate 169,779,413 of NC_051155.1, forward strand.
TCTTTGTGTTGGCGGTATAGCCGACACCTTATTAGTGCGCCGCAGTATTTAACGTAGGACGGGACTTTGTCCCCCTTAAAAAGCACGATCACTGCGTGCGAGTTTCCGATCCGGTGCGCTTCGAGCGCCGTACCGTTGCAGATATTTACAACTTTCGCTCGGATCATTTAAGGCGTTTCGCTGAGCGGGATGCCTCCGATTACGCCCTTCACCGTATTTTCGGGTGCCGCCGCGTAAGCGCACACTTCGTATGCTTGATTTCCAATCATGAGTGCATGGATGGCCGCATAGCGGCTGACTCTCTCGCCTTCCGGCGTGCTGATCACGATAATGTTTTGTGCAACGTTTGGACAGATCGTGTCCCTCTGTATGTCTTCGAGACTTATTCTCGCCGCACCCGCAATCGCCTGCACGAGCTCCGGCATCATAATCTTGCCCACCAGCAGTCCCCCGCGGGGCCTGAACTATCACCTTGCATTCGCCACGTGGCACGTGAGGCATGCGTGCCGTCTTCGCGAAGTTCGCGTTGACTTTCTTGATAATCTGGGCCCGGGTTGGCTGGGCTGCCTTCTTACCGGGCTGGGGTGCCGAAACTTGCTGCGGAGTCTCGGCGTTGTTCAGAGTGGCCTTCTTGCCTCGCTGAGTGGCGACCACCCAACCGGCGATGTTTTCTGGGGTCTCGTCGATCGGCGTTCCGGGGACGGCAACCACCATGCGTCCCGAGCTGCGGTCCAAAGTGGGCTGCTGGTCCCGGGCCGGACTCGTATCCATGGCTGAGTGACCCGACGCCGACATTTCGCACGAAGCGGGGCCACCGGCGCGGTCCGATGCGGCCGAAGCCGTCGCTAAGCCTAGCTGGCCGGTTAGGCCTAGCTGGCTCGCCACTTTGTCCGGCGCAAAACAGGCGTAAAATCCGCAAAAATGGGCGGACTCACCAAAATTTGGGCTCTACGTGCTCCGGGTGTCAAGCCGAAACCGATCGTACCGTTTTGGACGGGCTGGGGTCGAATGGTCCTCCCAAAATTGGCCTCATCGACGGAGCCGACGCGAAGTACGTCCGCTCGCTCCGAACGCTCCGCAGCGTCCCGGAACGCGGGAGAGAGGGCACGGTGCCACTTCTACCGTCGCCCTGGAATCGCCCGAGTGATGATATCGTTGTATCGTGACGGAAATATTTCTACTGGCAGCGCTCGGAGCACGCCACTCTCTGCGCCTTGCTTCTAGACGCTCCGCGACGTGGAATACATGCTTTTCGTCGCTGTTACTGAAACCGAATTATGTGATAATGTCAGGAAGCTATGTGGGCATGCCATAATAATGACCGTGTGAATAGGGGTCCCTATCATGCCTGCTAATCGTGAAGAGGAGTTGCTGATCACTCGTAGTAGGCGTGATCGTTAGGCGTGGAGAAATATTATGCCTAGATTAAGCGTGTAAAAATTACTGCAAACGCACGCTTAGATAAGCGTCAATTTTTTTAGAGCGTATGCCACCATCAGAATGCAGCCACCGCAGTCGCTATCAAACTGCGACCTCGCGCTTACCAGCCTAATGTCACAGCTGCTGATCGAGGGTTGCCTCTTACACTCACAGCCGCGGTACAATCAGTGGACGAGTTTCGTACTCTGCTGGGCCGATATAAGACAGTCTTTGTGGCTATATGGGGCTCCTGCGTTGTCCAGGGAGCGCTGCAAAAATGGTGCTAAAAGGCGCCCTCAATCCGAAACTGGGTAGTACCAAGCTCGGTCGTCTGCTTCGGAAAGCACGTTTACAATGTGGACCCGCCACTTTCGGTTGTGTTGTACCACGGCTTGCAGTGAATATCTGGCGCCGAAGATTTTTTCAGGGGTGGCACGCTGCGTAAAGGCAAGACATTATGCACCGTTCAAAAAATAAGCGGCGAAGTTTTAGCGCGGTGTCAATAGCAAGTGAAGCGAGTCACGTACGAAGTTGAACTTCGGGTAAGGTTTGCATTGTACACCGTTCAAAAAATAAGCGGCGAAGTTTTAGCGCGGTGTCAATAGCAAGTGAAGCGAGTCACGTACGAAGTTGAACTTCGGGTAAGGTTTGCACGCTTCTAGATTCAGGCGTACAAACGCGAGGAAATGCTTGCTATAAATGAATTCAAAGCAGCAATAAGCAGACATCATGTGTACGGAATTGCTTCGGTTCATTTTCAGTTTCGGTTCATTTACAATAATTTTCTTTTTCGCGTGATGAAAGAAAGACATGGAAATTAGTTGAACTTTCAAAAGTTTGCCTTGTCAAGCCGCTAAGACAATGCTGCAATAACCACCGTCGTGGTGTAGTGGCTAAGGCGTTGCTCTACTGAGTCCGAGGGTGCGGGATGAAATCCCGGCCGTCGAGGCCTTATTTTGATGGGGGTGAAATGCAGAAACAACCGTGTACCCTGCATTGGGTGCACGTTAAAACCCCAGGTGGTCCAAATTAATCCGGAGTCATTCACTACGACGTGCCTCATAATGATTCGGGGTTTTGATAGTTAACACCCCAGAATATATATTTTAATTTAATATTGAATTGTAGAGCGACACACCTGTCGCAGAGACGAAATCTCTCATAGAGATTAAGCAACGAACAAAGGATGGTGTGTACGTACGCGCGAATTTTTATATGTCTAACGCTGCTAGCATCTAGTCTGCCTTGTGAAATCAAGAGTAGGTGGCCGAGGGAAGTCTCAGGATAAATATGTGGCGACACACTGCACACAAACCGGCGCAGCTTCCGCCTCGCCACTTGCTAGCCCGGCGTGACACGGCTGCACGCTGCACCACGCCTCCGATAAGGAACAGCGCCACCGCAGCGTCACCGGAGGCTTACGTCACCGACGGTGGATGTAAACGCAAGATGCCAAGCTCGAAAGATCCTTCCTTCGCTAACCGTTCGTGCGCAGCGGTGGTATGCTCGCCCCGCCGCAGCTACTACGGTAATAAACAGTCATTATGCTTCATGTTGGGATGCGTCCTTCTATTGACACGGCATTAAACAAATACAATGTTTCGACGATCACACTTCTCGCTTTTTCTGGAAAGGTTGTCTTAGCCTGCGAATTGGCCTTTGTCCGTT